>NW_022204508.1:308401-353430 GCF_008831285.2 Nymphaea colorata | reverse complement strand
TTTGCCTAGAAAAAAAACAGACCGACTTCTTAGAGGATGGATCACTGGATCACTCTCAGAAGAAGTGCTAGGTCTTGTGGTTGGACTCCCAAGCTCGGCTGAAGTCTGGAATGCTCTATGATGGTCTTTGCTAGAGAATCAAAAGACTGAGAATTTCTGTTAAACAGAAAATTGCAGACTTTTCAAAAGCAAGATAAAAATGTTTACTGAGTATATAACAGGTTTCAAAACCATATGTGATGAGTTGGCAGCCATTGGTAAAACCTCTGTTGGATCAAGACAAGTTTGTTGGCTCATAAATGGGGCTTGGATCAGGTTATGAATGTTTATGAACATCGATACTTCGACCTCTCTATTCCTGCATATATTGATGTTGTTTCACTGCTTGAAAGCTACGACAACGTGAAAAACCTCCATGGGTTCCAACTTAATCCTAATGCTGCGTTCATAAGCCAGCAAGTTCAAGTTCAACCCTCTTACTCTCACAATTACAGAGGATGTCATCACTATAACAGAAAAAATAGTAACTCTTGCTTCAACTCGCGAGGACGTGGATTTCCACCCGCTTCTCAATCTCGTCCCACCAACACTCCAGCCAATGCCGGACGAAATACCACTCAATCTTCAGTCAAAGCAGTGTGTCAAATTTGCGGCTTGAGTAATGACACGGCATTCAAATGCTACCACAGATTCAATCAGGCGTATCAGCCCAAAGATCTTCCAAAATTTTTTTCCATTGTTCAAGTTGACGATCCTAATAATGCAGGCTGGTATCCAGACACTGGCACAACTTCTCATGTTGCAGATGATCCAGGTAAACTGAAACATCTCATTAAATACAACTCATATGGCTCTACTAATATTGATCTTGGAAATACAACTCTCCCTCTTGATAATGTGCTGGTTGTTCCTGCGATAAAGAAAAATCTTATTTCTGTAAGTCAGCTGACATCTTATATGCCCTATGTATTTGAGCTTACATCTGATTTTTTTTTTATTAAGGACAAGGAAACTAATCAGAGATTGCCAAGGGAGCTAGAGAGGAAGACTTATACGTGCTCGAGACCAGACTGAAGGCAGTATTCTTTTCTGATCGTTTAATAACAGCAACGTCCGAAATTTGGCATAGTCACCTCAGGCATCCATCAGCTAAGATCATTGATTTTTTATCGTCCAAGGGTAGAATAAATTTGACAGCAAAAAAGTCTATGTTTTCTATTTGTCAAAGTTGTCAATTGGGAAAAGCAACACGTTTTCCTTTTCTTCCATTAGATGATGAATATTATGAACCCTTTGAAAAAATTCATTGTGATTTTTGGGGACCAGCACCGGTTGATTCTTGTCAAAAATTTTGATATTATGCTGTCTTTGTTGATCACCACTCTCGATACCCCTGGATCTATCCTTTAAAATCTAAGTATGAATTTTTTACAAAGTTTATGGAATTTCATAAGATGGTGACAACGCAATTCGGAAGATCTGTAAAAAATTTTCAAAGTGATGAAGGTGGTGAATTTAAGAGCGCTGTTTTTCTCTCTTATTTAAGAGAATGTTGAATCAAATATCTCAAGGCTTGCCCAAAAACTCCTGAACAGAATGGGTTGGTGGAGTGGAAACACAGGTCAGTTACTGAACTTGGACTAACTTTACTATTTCATAGTAATTTACCAACCTACTCTCACCGAAGTGAACTCCCCTGATCTTGCGAGACTTCACAATTGTGAAACAGAACCTCCCTTTCTTGCTTCTTCTCTACAACAACCAGTCATGCCTCCCTTACCTATATCACCACCAGAGTCACCAGTTTTCGCTAACCATCACCACTTAGGTCGCCAGCTCCTCACTCGTCATCGCCGCCTAGCTCACCCTCTCCAATCTCATCTAATGCCTTACCTAATACCTCTACTAGACTGTCTCATCCTATGGTCATGCATTCTCAAAATGGTATTGTTAAACCCAATCCCAAATACATATTAACTACCCATGCTCCCACCCAACCAAGTCATTTTTCCATTGCTGTTAAACATCCTGGTTGGAGGCAAGCTATGGAGGATGAAATGGCAGCATTGATTGCAAATGGCACATGGACCTTGGTACCTCGCAATCCCTCCATGCATATTATTGGCAGCCAATGGGTTTACAAAACCAAATTGAATAGTGATGGCCACGTTGATAGACTTAAGGCAAGGCTGGTAGCACAGGGTTACACTCAAGTTGAAGGTGTGGATTTCCTTGAAACCTTTTCACCAGTTGTTAAACCAGCGGCTATTCTGATCGTTCTCTCTGTTGCTCTTATGAATACCTGGCCACTTAAACAACTTGATGTCTAAAATGCATTCTTGAATGGCTATTTGACTGAAACTGTATTCATTGAGCAGCCTCCATGTTTCAAAGATGATCGATTTCCACACCTTGTTTGCAACTTAAATTGTGAGCTATATGGCCTCAAACATGCCCCTCGAGCTTGGTATGATCTGTTTGCTCAATTCTTATTTTCTCACAATTTTCAAGCCAGCTATGCAGATCCATCATTATTTGTTCAACTGCAATAGTCAACTATAATTATACTTCTATTATATGTGGATGATATCATTCTCACTAGTAGCAGTCCAACTTTTCTTGCATCCTTTCAAAAGGAAGTATCACGTACATTTGCTATGAATGATCTTGAGGACTTACATTATTTCTTAGGCATTCAAGTTCAATGCACTGCTTCTGGACTATTCCTCAACCAGCAATGCTATGCTATGGAAATTGTAGAATGCGCTCAGATGCAATCGTGCAGATCAACTGTTACCCCAATGGTTACTAATGTTTCCAGAAACAACACTGCAGAAGAAGAAGCATATCCCAATGCTACATTGTATCGTAGTCTTGTTGGCACTCTGCAATATCTTATGTTTACACGACCAGACATCACTTATGCTGTTGATTATGTGTCATAGTTTATGCACGTTCCCTCCCTGCGACCTTTCTAGTTGCTGAAACGCATTCTTCGCTATATTCAAGGTACTATCTCTCTTGGGATGCAATTCTTTAAGCCCAACAAATTATCAGTTCGAGCTTATTCTAATGCAGATTGGGCCGGCTGCCCCTCCATTCGTCGCTCTACCACAGGCTATTGCACCTTTTTGGGCCCCAATTGTATTTCCTGGGCATCTAAAATACAACAAAGTGTTGTGCGATCTTCTTGTGAAGTAGAATATCGTGCTCTTGCAACAACAGCAGCAGAACTAACTTGGATCATGTTCATTCTTAGAGATCTTGGACTGTTTCCCTCTCAACCTCCCTTGCTTTTATGTGACAATCTTTCTGCTTTGCAATCCACCATGAAAATGGCCCATCACTCCCGGATGAAGCATATTGAGCTTGATTTTCATTTTGTACGGCAAAAAGTGGCTCTTGGATCGTTAGTTACTCAATTTATTTCGTCCGCTCATCAGCTTGCTGATATGTTTACAAAGCCATTGCCCCATCATCGATTGACAACATTGGGTCACAATCTCGGACTTTGCTACAGTCTACGCTCGAGATTGAAGGGGCATGTTAACGCACAAGCTGCAGATCGTTACTGCTGCTCACTGGATGAAGGAAATCGTGAACATCATGCCAGCTCAACGAATGAAGAAAATCATGAAGATCATGACAAATCAAACAAAAAGGCAACTATACCCATTAGATTTGGAGTGATAAATCAAGGAAGAACACCTCGCGAGGCAGGGAATCTAGGCAAGAAAAGTGGCAATGTATCCTCATCACTTGTTCACGTTGTTGGCTGATTCCAATTCTTACTTGCAGGTTTATATTGAACACTTGACCAATTTCAAGTGGTTGAGGGTGTTGTCATTGAGGGGATGCGAAATGGATGAGCTGCTAAAGTCCATTGAATACCTTTCACTTGTAAAATATCTCGATCTAAGCAATTCTAAGTGAGACGGTTGCCCAGTTCAATCTGCAGACTTTGTAACTTGCAAACATTGGATTTAAATTATAGCAAAATTGAAGAGTTTCCCAAGGAAATGGGTGAACTCTGCAACTTGAGGTTTCTTGGGCTGAACTGGACATGGGAATTGAAATTTATAGCGGAAGGCTTGGGGAAGCTTACCAATTTACGAACCTTGCATAGATTTGTGACATTAGGGAACTAAAAGTCTTGAACAAACTACAGGGGGAATTGTCAATACAAGGGTTGGGGGGACAAGAAAAGCTATTGATTGTGCAAGAAATGCACAATTGCTTAAGGAGAAGCACGGCATAATTAGTTTGGAATTCTACTTTGGAATTACTGGAGGTGTTTCTGAACAGAGTAGTGACGAACAGAGTGGTGCACTGGAGGCATTGGAACCTCCACTTGGGCTGGAGTGCTTGGAGATAGGTGATTATATAGGAAAGATGCCAGTTTGGCATTTGAATACTGAGTATGCCAAGCTACATTCACTAAAGCTGGAAAGATGCCATTTATGGGAAAAACTAATAAGCATTACCTCGTTGAAAGTACTAAATGTCATCAATTGCCCAGCACTATGTGAAATAGATAGCACGCTGGCCTTGGAGCCGTTGAAGGTGGAGGAATGCTGCAGCCTAGAGCAATTTCCTCATCACATGCCCGCTCTCAAGTGGTTGGACGTGGCACTTTGTGACAGCCTAGAGCAATTGCCTGATCACAGGCCTGCTCTCAAGTCGTTGATGGTGTGGGCATGTGATGGCCTAAAGGCTCTTGTTAACATGCCTGCCTTGGAGTCATTGGAGGTGAGATATTGTGATTGTATAGAGCATTTACATGACATGGCTGCTCTCAAGTCATTGATGGTGCGGAAATGTGATAGGCTGAAGACTCTAGCTGACATGCCTGCCTTGGAGTCATTGGAGGTAGAATTTTGTGACAGTCTAGAGTAATTACGTCATGACATGCCTCCTCTCAAGTCGTAGAAGGTGTATGGACCTAATAGCTTGAAGGCTTTGGTTAACGTTCCTTTACTTGAGGAGTTGATGGTGGAAGGTTTGCTCAACTGGGAAGGGTGGCCAGCAGATGGATTAGGGGAAACAACAATGACTTCTATGCCAAGGTTAAGAGAGGCGAATTTTGTGAATTGTCCAAGGATGCAGACAAAAGGCTTGCTTGATGCTCTATTGGAGCTGGCGGGGCATGATGGTCAAGTGACTCAGCTTCAAAGTCTGTCAGTGTGTTGTTGCCCACGTGCAAGATTGTGATCGAAATTCCTTGAGCAACTGCCTAACCTCATTGAGTTAAGGTTGGATCCAGACTCAGCAGTACTGCTGCCATCACCATTGCCATCCGAGGTATCAACATTTCTACCCTCCCTCAAGTCTCTGTCTTTGAGAGACACGAATGTTGTTGAGGTCAAATTGGGAAGGGTGCCTCAGTGCTTGTGGGGTCTCTCCCAACTGGAGACATTGTACCTAAACTATTTCTATGAGGACATCAGCTTGGGAGGCCACTGGCAATGCCTCCCAAAACTGAGATACCTAAAGCTTCAATACTTCCCCAATCTGAAGTCTCTGGTGGACATTACTACCCACCAAAATGAAAATGATGCAGTAGAAACAACATGTCCCATGGATGCAAATGAACAGATCGCCTGCCTCTCGAAGCTTGAAAAGTTGGTAGTTTACTTTTGTCCAGCACTCCATCTGCCACAGGAGCTCAGGGACCATCTTGGGGAAAGGTTATCCATCCTAGGCTAAAGTGGTTGAGGTGCTATCATGTTACGGAACCTTTTCTGTTTCGTTGGCTGAAGCCTTCAGTATTTACATATGTCCTGCACTTGATCTGCCACAGGAGTTAAGATGCCATCTTGGAGGAAAGGTAACAATTATTCGATATGTTTGAGTGTTTAAAATCGGTGACGGATTGTAACTATATATTTTTTTGTTCAAGTATGAATCTTTTGCATTTCGTCGGCTCTTTTTTTCTCTCTGTTGTTTGATTTAGGTCTTGTACATTTTTTATGTCATGTTTTCCATCTGCAAAAGTAGTGTGAATCTGTAAAAATCAATAGATTGCAACTGCTTTCATTAAACATGACAGAAGTCAATAGGACTTGGTCATGTTGGTGTGGTTTCACTGAGAACATCTGCTTGGGTGGCCATAGGAAATGCCTCCTGGAACTGAGAAAGCCAGTTCTTTTTTACTTCCCCAATCTCAAGTCTTCCGGTGGGTGCAAATAGTACTTCTCCTCAACAAAATGATGCAGTAGCAACCACATTTCTCACGGATAAACAGGAACAGATCGCCTTACAATTATTGAAATGTTTTAGTTTGTAAAAAATTGGTGACAGATTGAAACTATTTTTTTTTTGTTAAACATGAATCTTTTTTGCTTTTTGTTGGCTCTTTTCTTTCCCTCCCTTGCTTTATTTAAGATTTGTAAAATTTTTATGCCACATTTTCCATTTTCTCTTTCACCCACCACACATTTGGTCAATTAGTTCATAGTCGATCCAACCACCAATTAATTTTTATGCATCCTCATAATATTTTTCTTCCTTTATTTTTCTTGACTGTCACATCATAATAGAATGGACAGTCTTAACTCTTGAGAAGATGCACTAGCCAGCACTATATACATTCCTTCACAATCATTCGCAGCTCATGCATTTTAAAATTTCCTTTTAATTCTAGGGGATATATTGAAGTATTAAAATTTTACATTGTTTGCAATGTGTAAGGTTCTAAGAAATCACACCAACATGTCCATATGAAACTTTTTGGCATCGCTTGTTTTATAAGGAAGCAGGCATTAATGATTGGATGTCTTCTCTCTTGGCACATGTTATGATGATTTTAATACACCAATTCCAGAATTTTAGTCTTGCTCTATCAAACACATAATTTTCAATTTTAAAACCAAAGTTCCAGTCTATCAAAGGGAAACTAGAGTTGGAAGTTTCATTCCAATTCTAGTTGAAGGTGAAATTTTGTTTCTATAACACAAGGTGGTCATACGCCCCCTTAAACTTAGTCCTCTAAGGCTTTCTAGAAGTGTTTATGGCATCATTGAAGGTGGTTCCACGAAAAGTTATAGGTGGCTATTCAGTTCCACGAAAACATATGCCACGCAAGGTTGGGGAGAGAATGGAACTGCTTTTACAAAGATACAAATGGAACCATATGTTCTCTTCAATTTGTCACATTGACAATTTGTCCTTGTGAAGAGAGAGAGGGAGAAAAGGGGGGGGGTGCAGAAACCCCTTGTTTTCATGGTTTTACCATAGAATTTGTTCTTATTGGTGCGCAACTTTCTGATTAAGTTTCAAATTTTAAGTTGTTTGCCCATTTAACTTACAGCACTAAAAATAATATCTTGGTACTACAGGACAATCATACCCCAGTTTGTATCTCAAGGAAACCAATTTTCCTTTCAACTCGAGGTAACAAGTTTTGCTTTGGTCTCATACACGAATTGAACGAGTTGACGTGAACAAGTTTTAAAAAACGAGTTAGGCCATAAATGAGTTAAGCAAGTTAAGGGAGTCGAGCTCGAGCTTGATGTTGTATAATCAAGTCAAGCTCAAGAGGGACAAGCTTGGGCTCGACGCATGTGCAGCCCTACATGGCGAAGCAACGTCGTTGCTACGAGTTTAGGTGTCCCAAAAATTTTTATTAACAATATAACAGATAGCAAAAAACAAGATACCTGAGCTAGAACAAACAAAAAGGAAGAGAGACATAAACCTCAAATACAAAGATAGAAACTACAACTAACCAAAAAGAAGATAGAAAAAAAACCAACCTCACTATACAAATGGATTACAGCCTCATTGCAATCTTGTTGACAGAAAATACATCAGCTACAGAAAGCCATTTTCTGCACAGCATTTCACAACATACAGACATTTTCTGCACACCATTTCACCGCATATAGATCGACCGCAAAACCTTGTAGTAAGGAGGAAAGATCACCTCTTGATGTTTCCACTTTATACCAGCTATCATATCCTTTAAATCATTGCAGACTCCACATTCAAGACCACTCAGAATCAAATTGGCTGATGCATAATAGAATTTCTTTGTTTTTTTATGTTCCAAAAGAGTACATGTAAGCATAAACACAGCGTATTGCAACCCATTTATTTGAAAGAGCATTTGAACCACTGTGAGATTACTTTTTGAATAGAGTTATGCACTTCTAGCCATGACCCCTCCCCCCATATATTTTGGAAAAAATATGATACTTATATTTTTAATTTTTTTTAATTTGCGCTATATAAAAATTTTGAAAAATATTGTTCAGTACTTGAATATTTTTTGCAAATACTTTTCTACCCTTCCTAAAAAAATTGCTGGCCTCGCCCTAGTATCTAGGGTCTTCTATGTTTTATTTCATGTCCATTTCATCTCAAGTTAATGAAATTATGAGTACCCCAATCCTCACACCAAATTTTCACCTTTACTATAATCTAAACACTTCTAAATTAAGCAACAAACCTCTTCTCATCCCCAAAAGGCAGATTTTCCATATCCAAGAGAAATAAGCATTACTTTACAGTGTTCACAAGCTCCCATTCAAGTATTGGTGTCTGACGAAAAGAGTACGTAAGGAGTTGGTGACGTCAAGAAGGCCAAGACCACCTTCTTGTATCGGAGCAAGCAGACTTCCAACTAAGTAAGTGATATTTCCTAATATGATGAGAATCCCCCCAAATAAAATGACAATTTCTTCTCTATAAAGTTCGGTACAATAAGTGGAAGTCTAAATGCTCTCACCCAATAACCCGCCACTTGCTGCAGAACATGCTTCTCATATAAGTAAGTGGATGGTCCACATTTCTACAAAGCTTCTCACATAAGTCAGGGGTGAGAATACCAACAATGGAACCCAAATAAGTTAGGCGAAGTTTAGACAACTGTCAATGAAATCGGTTTGCAATGACCATTGTGTTGTCAAGAACATTAAAATGAATAAAAAAATGAAATGAATTTATAGTCAGACCTGCTTTGGAATTCAAATCAGGTAAAACTTGGTATAAACAAGAAGTGGATTTTCACAACAGCCCAAAAAAATAAAAGGATGTCATTTGCAGAAAAGAAGCGCCCCAGGTTAGAAGTAAATTGAGAAAGTCATTTTAGGGGCTTCCTGCCCTATAAAACTCGCCATTTGAAGTTTCCAGAAGAAACATTCACAGCACAATGATAGTAAACAAAAGTGGAGAGAGAGGGTGTGTTTGTCATCGGCTTCCATGGCAACAAAAAGTGGTTCCCTCCCTTCTTAAAGGTGACAACTAAGGAAGCAGTAGAAACATAAGTAATAATTTTCCTCACCCAATCTTCACAGGATCCAAAAAAAGAAAGACCAAAGTGCAGGAAAGACCATCTCACTTTGCCATTGGCTTTTGGAATATCTAATTTGAGGAGAAAAATTTGCTCTATATGCCCTTGTCCAAGCTGTTGACCGCTTCAAGTGCAAGGTGCATGGTTGGTGAATAAATCTACTCGAGAGATCAGATGCCCTTGTTCTGAGCCAATAATTGTGCTAAAACAATCTTCATTCTCTCAGCCGTCAACTTAGCAACTAGTTTATAGATCAAATTGTATAATGATGTTGGTCAAGATTTTTATATCCATAATGACATGAAATTAAAAAACAATATCGTATGTGTTGCATTTACCTACCTTACAAGATCGTTTTTGATGAAGAAATTTCTCACCACTAGTGCAGCATATTTTGCATCCCAGAATTTCTTTTGGTTCACCAATGGGAATTTGTTTTGCAAAGTGGAAAAGGGTCCACCGGCCATCAGTATGAGGCTTAGTTTTTCTGGTGTGTTGTTCATTCTTGGTGCATTTCCACATTCATTTAAGCATTATTCTGTATGGTAAAGATTTTAAATTGTTTTAGAAATTTTGTATAATGTTGTAGGTCAAGGTTTTTGCCTAACTCAGTTACCACATTATTAGGGCTCGATTTTATTTTGCTTAGGTTTTTTAAAGTGGATGTGAGGGTATCCGTGAATCCTATAAATGCATAGTGAATATGCATGTTAAATGAAAAAAAAAAGAGTTCTCTATGCTTGAAAAGAAAATTAGGTAAGTCATTCATACCACAACATACATATAACATCGAAAATGGGTATGCTATCAAGTCAAGTGTAGTCTGATAACCATCATGGGTACTGCACCTTAATATTGGCCTTGGTGAAGTTGACAGATTTTGGGTGAAGAAAAATGGGAATATATATATATATATATATATAAAGAGGGAGAGAGAGAAGTCTAAAGGGAGGGGAGATAGAGGAGAGGGGAGAAGAAGGTGGACAAGAACCGGTCCACTTGACCTCATAATGGCATCTCTAATGCCAAGATCAACACTACTCCTCAATACCTTTAGGATAAGACCCTCCAAGAATCAAACTGAAGCCATGGTTATAGCATGCCACCTAACCCGACTGTAGTCTACACATCACTTGGTAAGGGCAGGGGAGGAGAGAGAGAGAAATCGAAGAGAGAAAGAAAAAGAAAAAAGAGAAAAAGTGATATTAAAAGAGAAGCAATAAAAGAAAGAAAGAGAGAGAAAAAGATTTTAAAAAAGGGAGAGAGTGAACTGAAGAGAGAGAAAAAAGAGAAAAAGATAATTTTTAGAAAGAGATAGAGAAAGAGAGAGCTAAAACGAGAGAGAGAAACCAAAGAGAGAGAAACCTGAGAGAGAAATAGAGAAATTAAAAGAGAGATTTTAAGTTAGAAATTCTCTTTCATGGATGGAAACTAGGATTAACAAGTTAGGCCTCCTAGCACCCTTCTGTGCTGAGCATGGCACGGGCCTCTTGGCGAGAGCACTCTACTAGGCACAAAACGCTCTCTCCCAGTAGCATGCTTATTGCTGCGGAATCTGTCCTTGGGGAGTTAAATGCCACCTCATTGGCTTGAAGTTTATTGAGTCAGTGATGTGGGTATTTGGTCCTGCCACCCTAGGTAGGCCCCACATGAGTCCCAGAAGCATGGTTAAAATTAAATAAAAAATGAAAATTTATTATTTTTCTAAGGACAAAATGGCCTTTTTGTAAAATTAATTTGGCTCCGGTTTTGACAATTTTCGGTCCGCTTGAATCTGAATCAATTTTTCCCGAACCTGGAAGGGTTTAGGTCGATGTCAAATGCCTGAATTATGGATTGGATTTTTTTTTCTAGTCCAGTTTTAGATTTTATAAAGCGAAATTGAGACCAAAGGTGAGGGGAGTTTGTGCGCGTGCTCGGGGATCCAACTTGAAATATCATGCTGGAGGTTGGTTCTCGGGCTTGGTTTTTTATATTTGGATAAAAAATTTTGTTTGACTATATTTTTGGATCTTGTGTCGGGTTTTTGGATATAGGCTATATTTTTGGATCTAATGCTAAGTTTTCAATCTGAATTTGGCACAATTTTCGATCTAGAGCAGAGATTTGGATTCAGACCTAAGGCTCAATTTTGTATGTGGATCTTAAATTTGGTTCTAGATATGGATCTATGGATCCATTTTTTCTTTAGATCTTGGATTGGATCAAATATGAATCCAAGGCTCTTCAATCTAGACTAGGTGGATCTAGATATGGACGGAGGGCTCTTATGCAATCTAGAGGTGGCAGTTGGATCCAAATATGGGTCTAGGGATCTGATTTTGATTTACAGCTGGGATTTGGATCCAGATATGGGTTTAGGGTCTCTTTTTCAGTCTCTGTATGATTTTTTGGACTGAATCCCTGTCTGAATGTGGATATGAATTACAAAATATGTCTAGATTTGGGCTGTGCTTGAGTCTAAACTTCTGAAATTTGACCTAAATGGGTCCTAAATCGAGTTGACAATTTAATCAGATAAGAAATTGATCAGAATTAAGGAAAATCAAGGTGTTTGCGGCTAGCAATCTTTGATATTTTGTTGTAAACTTGCCATAAAATGTTCAAAAAATGCTGATTACCCCAGACAATGGTTGGATCTATCCTCCACCACTGGCAAGACAATCATGTGGTGGTGGAGCTAATTAAATGGACGCACTCACTGAACTTGATTTTTATGAGGGGAGTGCCTAAGTCTACAAGTCAACTATAATTTTCGGCAGCAGCCTCGTCTTTATCATCAGTTCTTGCTTTGCCTTTCTTCCCCTCCATATTCTACAATCCCCCATCCCCAATACTATTACCAAATTTTCACCTTCTTACCATTACCCAAACACCGCTAGATTAAGTAAAAAAGCTCTTCTTGTCCCCAAAAGGCAGCTTTTCCATATCCATGAGAAATGAGCTTTAGTTTAGAGGGTTCACAAGCTCCAATTCAAGTATTGGTGTCTGACCAAAAGGGCTCGCAAGGAGTTCGAGATTCTAGCATGGAAAGATCTAGTAAGGAAATATCACCAGAAAATATCGATGGATAACCCTGTTGAATAGGTAGAGTTAGACCAGGGATAACATGAACAACATTTGATCTTCTGTCAAGAGTCTTTTTCTGTCCATTGTATATGCAAAAAAAAAAAAAAGGTATTACATGTGCAACTCTTAGTATCACAGTGCAAGACATTTATCCCAGCTTCCGCAAGAGTACATAGGCTCAACAAAGGGGAACTGCATCCCCAAGGGGGTTGGTGCGTTAGGCAGGTGGGGTATACTGCTAGTTTCTGTTTTGAATCCCCATTGTGTCAACTCCCTGTGCTGCAAAAGGGAGGCACCGATATGAAAATTGATGCATAATGTGGGCACCTTTTCCAACGCACCAAAAACAGACGTGGACTCTATGGGGACTTTATTGTAAAAAATGACTTCTAATACTCATTCTGCTCTCCCAAACAGGGAAACGCAAAACGTTTTGGCCATTTTTCTTATTTTGTTTGATGAATTTAGCAAGTTAAAGCTATGGGAAGCCCCACATGAGCCAAGGGGTACATGTCCACTCTTCATTTCCTAAAATCTCATTACATGTCTTTATGGTTGCAGCCAGTGGTAGAGCCAAAAATTTCTGGTTGAGGGGCACTTCAAGTGTAAGATTCAAACCTTAAGGGGCATTGATATGTAAAAAACTGAAAATTAATGAAGTTTTTGTATCTAAATAGTTTAATTTTTTTGGGTTGGTCTTGGCAATTGCCCACACTAGCAATAATAAGTCAAGACTTTTATATCAATAATGATACAGAATTAAGAATCAATATCATATGTGTTCCATTTACGTTTGTGTGAAGAAATTTCTCACCACCAGAGCCATATTGTTTGCATCCGAAAATTTCTTTTGGTTCACCCGTGAGAATTTGTTTTGCAAACTAGAAAAGGGGTCCACCAGCCATTGGAAAAGAAAGTTCGATAATTTTTGTTTGATAAAATAGTAAGAGATATGTTTTAGAAGAAACAATCTTAATTAATGAGTCATTTGATTTGTAATAATCATTTAAAGTAAAAAAAAGTATGTCAATTTTGAAAGAAGAGTTTTGATAAAATTTTATAAAAATGCTTTAATGAAATGATCATTTGTAAAGTAAAGAAAGTTAATAGATATCTTTTGAAACACAAGTTAATCTCAGGTTTTAGCCTAACTCTATTATCATATTATTGAGGATCGATCATGTTTTGCTTTGGTTTCCTAAAGAAGTGGTTGTGGGTATCCGTGAAACTTATGAATGCATGGTGATTATGAAAGTTAAATGAAAAGAGAAAGAATTCTCTATGCTTGAAAGAAAATTAGAAAAGTCATTCATACCATAACATGCATATTAAAAAAAAAGTTTTCAAAAATGAGTTGTATGCCATCCTAGTGTACTCCGGATGATAAGGATCATGTATTGCACCTTAATATTGGCCTTGGTAAGTCGAATGATTTTGGGCCAAGCAAAATGTGTGCTTTTTTTGTTTAATATATAAATAGAGAGAGAGAGAGATTAGAAGAGAGAGTAAAAGGGAGAGAAGTCTAAAAGGAGGGAAGAAAAGGTGGGTGGGGGAGGAGACAAGAACCAGTCCAGTTGACCTCATAATGGCACCCCTAATCTCAAAATCAACATTGTTCCTCAATACCATTAGGATAGCACCCTCTAAGAATCAAACTGAAGACATGCTGTAACATGCTGCCTAGCCCAACCATTGTCCTACCCATCATTTGTTTAAAAGGGGTGGAGAGAGAGAGAAAGAGACGGGGGGTTTAAGAAAGAAAAAAGAAAAAAGTGAGATTAAAAGAGAGGTAAAAGAAAGAGAGAGAAAGAAAGAGATTTAAAAAAAGGGAGAGAGAGAACTGAAGAGAGAGGGAGAGAGAGAAAAGAGAAATTTTAGAGAGAGACATCTAAAGAGAGAGAAATCAGAGAGAGAGAGAGAAAAAATAGGAGAGAGAAATAAAAAGATTAAAAGAGAGATTTTGTGTTTTTAAATTCTCTTTCCTGGATGGAAACAAGGATTAGCTAGTTTGGAAAATAATTTAAATATTATAACGACTTCATTACATTCGTTGTAGTTCAGAGAGAAACTTAAGCTCATAAAGAAAGAGTGTAAGCAAAGTCTCCAAAGCCTTTAATTTCAAGAGTTTGAGATGCTTTTGAAACTATCAAAAAAATCTTTGTATTCAAGTGTAAATAGTAAGGAAGACATCCGATGTAATCTTGGCAATTACGAGAAGCCCCTCCCATCATTAGGTATAAGATGAAGCCTAGATAATGAGGTGTTTGCATCCCAAAATTTTCATTGGTTTTGGAGTGCTCCAGAAAAATGAGGTTTTGTTTTGAAAGAGGAAAGAAAGGGACTCGCCGTCGGTACGAGGATCAACCGTTCCCGGTGCCTTTACCGGGGCTAATAAACCCAAGGGCTATGTTTATCATTGATGCATTTCGTTTTAACTTAAACATCTTTTTGATTTATATGCGGTGTAGAAAATATTGAAAGTTTGAAGTTTCAAACTTTTGAAAAGGTTCTTAAAGAGTTGCTTGAAAATGTAAAATGTTTTGAGGAAAAAGTGGAACTAGTAAATATCATTTGAAAAGCTTGTGAAATTATTTTGAAATCACTTTAGTGTTCTCTTAGGACTTTAAGTAGGTTTGAGATTTTGCTCTAATTTGGTTACCACCTAGCTATAGCTTCATCCCTTCTTGCTTAAGTTCTTTTGGAGAGATGCTTGTGATCATAAGTGAAATAAAGTGGGTGAGAATGCATGGATGCATTTATCCTATATGATTGAAAGAATGTAAAACATTCCTACCACAACATTCATCTAAAGCCATTCTTACCACAACATACATCTAAGATTTCGTTGTTATAATTATTGTATATAAGAAGGAAAAGTTTTTGAAAAGGGATAGGGATTGTAGACCATCAAGCATGATTCCAATATTGGGTCATTACTTGGTTTGTGGTCTTAATGAAGTTGGTAAATAGAAAGTTCGTGAGAGAAGAATGTTAAAAAGAATACAAGAGATAAAACACTCTTATGAAAAGAAAGAGAGAGAGATAGAGAAAGACATGCATATATGTGTACATACCATCACATATACACATATATGAAAGTAAGAGAAAAAGATATATTGATTTGAAGAGAAAGAGAGATTTTAGAGGAAAATAAAAATATCATACGTATATATGGGTATGAGAAAGTTTATAAGACAAGATATTTGTCTTGAAAAGAGGAATAAATATTTGAAAGAGAGGAAATTGAGCACAAGTACATACGTATTCATGTACATATGAAAATTTATAAAATGGAAAGTGAAAGCATAGAGAGAGAAAGATGGGGGGTCATCATGTTGGCGTAGATGTATATAACATGTGTATACATCCATACCTTCACAAGATTAGAAATCAAGGAACAACTTAAAATTACCAACTTCAAGTTTTATGTGGGCCGGAGGGAGCTTGGACTCATGTAAGAGTCTAAGCTAAGTCCCTAAGGCCATGTTAGAAGGTTCCTTTTGAAAATATTTTTGAAAATAAGCATAAAATGTTATTATTTAGTTTGTTGTAAGGGATATATTTCTTCCACCGTTGGTATGGAAGAAAACAAGCAACATAACGAGACACTCGTTAGGGTTCTAATGGGATGATTAAGAAGGAAACTAGTACAAAATGACATGCAAATTCATATTAACATGTACATTTTCGTGAGGGTTTATCCCGGGTTGGACAAGTGCCAACCTCAAAAATTAATATGAAAATAAAGAGTCCCCAAACCACACTCTCATTCCCACCATACATTCACATAATTAGAAAACCAAGCAACTATGCATGGAAAATATATAGACAACATTCAAGGAAGGAAAAAGAGAAAGAGATGACGGAAAGTGCAAGGTTCAATTAGGAGGGAGGACATGATGTAACTATGAAATGATATGTCACCTCATCTTCTCATGTTCCCGGTGCACTTGAGTATTGAATCTGACCAGATAAAAGGTATCGATCTTGAATATGACTCCTCCCTTGATAATGAATGAGCTTATAAGCTTTTGTTGGCCACACTTCAATAAAAGTCTTACAATAAAAAAGAAAGTTTATGGATTTTTGATGAATGAAAAAGCTATGTGATAGCTTCAATAGGATTTTTGGCGCAGCTTTCTTGATGTGGTTTAGTACCAAAGACTAAACAATTTGTTAATGAGAAAAAGAAAAAAAAAATTGCAGTAACACATGATTGTTAAAGGATTAGATTCAAATAAAATCACATGTTACCATCTCAAATTTATCAGATATTCATAATTCCAATTCGAATTTGGATTTAAATATGAAGGAAGAAAAATCCTTGCCGTATCCACATTCAAATTTGATTTAAATTCACAATTCAAACTTGATTTTAGATTTACATCCACACCTGAATCCAACTTTAAAATACAAGAGCCAAAACCACATTACGATATGTTAAGAATGTACAGATATTCAAAACGTATAAATTGGGTATATGATAATTCATTTGAAATTGAATTCGAAAGGAAACCTGAATCGGAATATGATGGGATATTTAGTTAAAACTGAAGCCGAATTCGAATCCAATCAAAAGTCATTTCTTAAATATAAAGCCCATTCAATTTTTTTAATTAAAGTGTCACTTTTTTCCTTTTTCATATCAACTAACTTTTTCAGAGTAGTGATTATGCGTTCAAATTCATTACTTCAAAATAGATGTGAATACATACATGTGGTTGCTTCTAGAGAATTCTTACTACAACAAAAATACAAAAAATCAATAATTAGTTATTACAGTTTTAACAAATTGTCATATGAATGATTATGTTATGATTTGAAGAGAAACAAATAAACTGATATGAGATGTTGCACCAATCCAGATAGATGAATTCTTCTGAACAAATACTGCACCGATTAACACGAAGCTAAGCAGAGATATATAGTGGAGAATGATCAGGCCAACCTCCAAATAACTGAAGCATCCAACCACCACCTTTGACATTTCATAATGAAAAAATGAATGCAAAAGATCAAAAATGAAGTGGCTGAACTTGGCAATGGTAAAGAAACAAAAATATTTTTGTCAAGTTTCCGAATGCTCCAGCTTCTGACACATGCAGTGCATTGGGCAATCACCTCCCCTACCTCAAAAAAAAAAGAAAAAAAGAAGCAAAAAGAGAAAGTTGGGTTGGGGAGAGGAGGATGAGGAGTCATTGAACTAGAGTTTGAGCTCAAGGATGTTGTTTATGATGCCGAAGACATCATCGAAGGATATTGAAGCAAAATTGAGGCCAGCAAGAGGGATCAGGTACGGAGATGGTCTTTACAGCGCTCTCTTCCTATTACAAAGATGTTTCTTTTCGTTACCAACTTGGTAACAAAATGAAGAAAATCAATGAAAGGCTTGATAAAATAAAGAAAGATTGGGACATGGTGGATAGGCTCAAAACAACACCAAAAGGGTGTGGTAAGGACCCTGTTCAATGTGAACATGTCAACCCCAAAGAGGCAACTGATCACATAGGTATACAACTGCCCATAGGCAGGGAGAATGATAAAAAGGTGTTAGTAGAAATGCTCTCCTCGAATGACTTTTGTAGTAAGACTGAGAAGGGTGGTGCTTCTATTATCTCCATTGTTGGAAAGGGAGTGATCGGTAAAATGATGACTCTTGCAAACATGGTATTTAATGAAGTTGAACAACAGTTCATGGAACGCAGGTGGTGGGTTTGTGTTTCGGAAAGGCCAAACCATAAGGATTTGGTGCGGCAGATGCTAAGGGAAGTGTGCAAGAGTTCTGCAGAAAACACTAATTGTTCCTTGACTGACTTATGCACACAATTACTGAACGAGCTCTCAAAGGAAAAAAATTTGTTGGTCCTAGGTGATGTATGAGAAGTAAAATGGTGGGACAAAGAGATAGGGGGAACATTGATGGCGGGTGCAATCTGGAGAAAAATTTTGATTACCGTAGAAAGAAATATGTGTCGGAGGGGATGGGTGCTTTTTATATGCATGAATTTCAAGAATTTAGTTTCCACCAAAGTTGGTACTCATTTGTGAAGGAGGTTTTAAGAGAAGGCCAAACAGAAGAAGATTCGGTGATGCATAAGATCAGATTTGTTGGAGAGGGAATAGTAAAGAAGTGTGGTGGGTTGCCACTTGTGATTAAGATGGTGGGGTCCATGATGCGCACCAAGAAAATGAGTAGAGAGGACTGGAAGACTCCTGAAGCCTCATCATCGTCCACTGAAATGGGTGGCGGTATTCTTCTAGTCTCATGCTGAGCTACGATGACTTGCCATATTATTTGAAGAGTTGTTTTGTGTATTGCTGCATTTATCCAAAGGATTATGAGATTGAAAGGGAGACATTGGCCATGCAATGGGTGGCACACGGATTGATTGAGGAAGGCATAGATGTTGAAGCGACAGCAACCCAATAAAATGAAGATTTGACAAGGCAGTGTTTGATTGAAGAAATTGATTTGAAGAACTTCAAATTGCGTCACATTTTGCATGACCTTGCCTTATATATAGGTGGAAGGGAATATGGCAATGCCTCTACTTGCTGTACATGATGCAGAGGCACAAAGCATAATACCTTGGAAACAGCAAATAAGGTGTGCACATTGTTGGCTGTTTCCAATTCTTACTTGCAGGTTTATATTGAACACTTGACCAATTTCAAGTGGTTGAGGGTGTTGTCATTGAGGGGATGCGAAATGGATGAGCTGCCAAAGGCCATTGAATATCTTTCACTTGTAAAATATCTTGGGCTGAAATGGACATCAGAATTGAAATTTATAGTGGAAGGCTTGGGGAAGCTTACCAATTTACGGATGACAAAGGGGACTCAAGGGTTGGAGGGGACAAGAAAAGCAATTGATTGTGCAAGAAATGCACAATTGCTTAAGGAGAAGCATGGCATAATTAGTTTGGAATTCTACTGGAGGTGTTTCTGAACAGAGTGGTACTTCTGAACAGAGTAATGATGAACAGGGTGGGGCTTCTGAACAGAGTGGTGCGGTGGAGGCATTGGAACCTCCAATAAGGGAAAGATGCCAGCTTGGCATTTGAATACTGAGTATACCAAGCTACATTCACTAAAGCCAGAAAGATGCCATTTTTGAGAAAAACTAATAAGCATTACCCCGTTGAAAGTACTAAATGTCATCAATTGCCCAGCACTATGTGAAATAGCTAGCATGCCTGCCTTGGAGTCGTTGAAGGTGGAGGAATGTTGCAGCCTAGAGCAATTACCTCATCACATGCCTGCTCTCAAGTCGTTGAAGGTGTACGGACCTAATAGCTTGAAGGCTCTTGTTAACTTTCCTTTACTTGAGGAGTTGATGGTGGATGGTTTGCTCAACTGGGAAGGGTGGCCAGCAGATGGATTAGGGGAAACAACATTGACTTCTATGCCAAGGTTAAGAGAGGCAAATTTTTTGAATTGTCCAAAGATGCAGACAGAAGGCTTGCTTGATGCTCTATTGGAGCTGGCCGGGCATGACGGTCAAGTGACTCAGCTCCAAAGTCTGTCAGTGTGTTGTTGCCTAAGTGCAAGATTGGGATTGAAATTCCTTGAGCAACTGCCTAACCCCATTGAGTTAAGGTTGGATCCAGACTCAGCAGTACTATAGCCATCGCCATTGCCATCAGAGGTATCAACATTTCTACCCTCCCTCAAGTCTCTGTTTTGAACGACACAAATGTTGATGAGGTCTAATTGGGAAAGGGTATCTCAATGGTTGTGGGGTCTATCCCATCTGGAGACATTGTACCTAAACTATTTCTATGAGGACATCAGCTTGGGAGGCCACTGGCAATGCCTCCCAAAACTGAGATACCTAGAGCTTCAATACTTCCCCAAGCTGTAGTCTCTGGTAGACATTACTACCCACCAAAATGAAAATGATGCAGTAGCAAAAATATGTCCCACGGATGCGAACGAACAGATCGCCTGCCTCTCGAAGCTTGAAAAGTTGGTAATTTACTTTTGTCTAGCACTCCATCTGCCGCAGGAACTCAGAGACCATCTTGGGGAAAGGTTACCCATCCTAGGCTAAAGTGGTTGAGGTGCTGTTATATAATGTTACAGAACCTTTTCTGTTTCGTAGGCTGAAGCCTTCAGTATTTACATATGTCCTGCACTTGATCTGCCGCAGGAGTTATCTTGGAGGAAAGGTAACAATTATCCGATATGTTTTAGTGTTTAAAATTGGTGACAGATTGTAACTATATTTTTTTGGTCAAGTATGAATCTTTTGCATTTTGTCGGCTCTTTTTTTCTCTCCCTTGTTTGATTTAGGTCTTGTATATTTTTTATGTCATGTTTTCCATCTTTAAAAGTAGAGTGAATCTGTAAAAATCAATAGATTGCAACTGCTATCAGCAAACATGATAGAAGTCAATAGGACTTGGTCATGTTGGTGTGGTTTCACTGAGAACATCAGCTTGAGAGGCCACAGGAAATGCCTCCCGAAACTGAGAAAGCCAGTTCTTTTTTACTTCCCCAATGTCAAGTCTTCTGGTGGGTGCAAATAGTATTACTCCTCAACAAAATGATGCAGTAGCAACCACATTTCTCACGGATAAACAGGAACAGATCGCCTTCTTCTAGAAGCTTCAATGGTTAAGCAGCCAAGAGACCATCTTGGTGAAGGGTTTACAATTACTAAAATGTTTTAGTGTGTAAAAAATCGGTGACAGATTGAAACTAATTTTTTTTGTTAAACATGAATCTTTTTCGCTTTTTGTTGGCTCTTTTCTTTTCCTCCCGTGCTTGATTTAGGACTTGCAAAATTTTTATGCCATGTTTTCCATTTTCTCTTTCACCCACCACCAGTTGGTCTATTAGTTCTTAGCCCATCCAACCACCATTTAATTTTTATGCATCCACATAATATTTTTCTTCCTTTATTTTTCTTGACTGTCACATCATGATAGAATGGACAGTCATAGTATGCATATATATATATATATATATATATATATATATATATATGTATATATATATATATATGTGTGTGTATATAGAGTTCCAAATCTGTTGGATCCATATCCAAAACCTGTAAGGTTGTTAGCAGAGATGCTCATTTCCTATTGTATTGCTGAGTCCTCCACCTAAGGCTAATATTGGCAAATATTAAAATCTCTAAGTAAGTGGGCTTGAATTCTTAACTCTTGAGAAGATGCACTAGCCAGTACTATATACATTCCTTCACAATCATTTATAGCTCATGCATTTAAAGATTTCCTTTTAATTCAGGGGGACATATTGAAGTATTAAAATTTTAAATCGTTTGCAATCTGTAAGGTTCTAAGAAATCACACCAACATGTGCATATAAAGCTTTTTGGCATCGCTTGTTTTATAAGGAAGCAGGCCCTACCTGATGGGTCATTCTTGAATCAAAATTTCAGAATTATGATTTTATCATATGGGTAGGATTATGAGTCGAGAATCTTAAAAGTTTTTTCTTCTCTCTTGGCACATGTTACAATGATTTTAATACACCAATTCCAGAATTTTAGTTCTTGCTCTATCAAACACATAATTTTCAATTTTAAAATCAAAGTTCCAGATGATCAAAGGATACTAGAATTGGAAGTTTCATTCCAATTCTAGTTGAAGGTGAAATTTTGTTTCTATAACACAAGGTCGGCATCTTAAACTTAGTCCGCTAAGGCTTTCTATAAGTGTTTATGGCATCATTGAAGGTGGTTCCACAAAAAGTTGGAGGTGGCTATTAAGTTCCATCTAAGCAGGGCCAAAAGGTTAAAAAATTGGCTTTCTGCATGCACTCTTCACAACGTTGCGCTCTAAGAGATCATTCAGTTGCCATGGAATCTGCCTAAGAGAACCCATGCATTCTGTTTTAAAAATGATTTTCAATTCAAACCCTGCCCATGGGATTGGGATGTCAACGGATCAGATTTCTATTGGATATACCCTTAATCATATCCATTTTTCCAAATATTCACATATTCGGATTCAAATACGAAACAAAAAATTATATCCAAGTCTGAAGCTGAAATCTGACATTTACAATCCAAATCCAGTTTTTATATTTATGTTCAAATCCGAATCTGAATCTTATCGAATATTTAATGTATATCTCAATCCAAATATGAATGGATGTCATTTCTTAGATCCATATCCAAACTTCTATTTTTTGGAATTTTTATTATGAGATCTAAGGGTATCAAACAAAACCTAAAAACAAAAATGTTTATTAACATAAAGAGGATTTGCTCAACATTCACTTTTGTCTTAGAATTTAGATGTTCCTCACTTTTTCTACAATCACATATGTCCTACAACCACATAAAATTTTGTAAGATAATATCGTGTCCAACTAATTGACTAGGATCTGATCTGTTTGTTCGTGGGCCTCAATTGAATTTTTGCACCTAAACATGGGAAGGCAACGAGGGCGTTATTTCACATCCAACTGCTTTTCTCTCCCCCTCTTTTGCCATTACTCATGGATTCCACATAAGTAAATTACCCTTAACACTACAGACATATTACATTATTGCCATTTTTATGGGAGGTCAAGTTTTTTTATTTCGTGAAATTTTTTTTTAATCTAATTTATGGTAGACTGTTCAAAATGCTTCTATAAAATTAGTCGAACTCACACATAAACATTTTATTAAAAAAACATATAAACACTTGCAGTTGACTTAAATCATCCAAAACTTTGTTTAATTAATTTATTTGTTTAAGAGAGAGAAAATAGTTTCGTTATATATTATATTTTTCAACATGTCCTTGTCCAAATGAGTTTGTGTTCGAAAAGTTTCCTATGTATTCCGGTGAGTTCTTGAAATTCTTTATATAAGAAAAAAGGAAATGTATGTCCTCAGGAACGAATTTTAAAATTAGGGTAAAAAGAAAATGAAAAAAGGTCAGGAAGTGTTTGTTTATAAAAGTACTTGTACACATTGATAGAAATTTTAGAAAGGCCAAACGTATTTAAGGTGACCGCATTTAAAAGCTAAAAGTGGTTATCATTTTAATTTAGAGGAGAAGGGATGTACAATTTTTTGCCTTGGCTATACTGTACCACTGGCACAAGCAACGTATCTTTACTTTTTTCTCATTAGCTCAAAGCACCCTATTCTTTAACGACGACGAATCTCTTCAAGAGCAACGATGGGTAATTCTTTTTTGAGGATGAATAATCTCTAGTTAAGGGTAGAGCTAAGGTTGTCGATGGATCCAATATCCGACAGCATTAGACATGGAAACAAAAAGAAAAAAAAAGTTGACATCCGATTAAGAAATTGGATGTATTTGGATTTTAAAATTGTCACTAGATCAGATTTGGATTTGAATTTATATGTAAATGTACAAAATTATAAAAACTTTAAAAAATTATATGTAACTGTAAAAAATTCAAATTTAATATATATATATATATATACACATATATATAATTTGAAAATTTTATTTCAGCCCCTCTTAAAATTTTGAAACTATATTTGGCCCTTGCGACAAAAAAATTCTGCTTTCACATATCAAAATATGGTCCGGATTTCATTTTATAATTAAAGGTTGGATTCCGACTTCCATCATGTTAAAGTAAAAGCCAGATATCCGATTAGATCCAGACTGTAAATTTAAAATTTGCATGCACATAAACTTGTCTTCCATTAAGTTCAAATATTAATTTTGAAACTAAGTATTTGAACTTCTAATAAATCGAATATGATAATAATGTCAATTTTGTTTGAATTTGATGCAACGTAGTATCTTTTGTCTACTGGCCATACACTCATACAAGTAGGGGAGAGAACGGAATTGCTCTTTGAAAGATATAAAAGACACCCACATCTTCTCTTCAACTTGTGGCATTGTTTATTTGTGTTTATGAAGAGAGACAGTGGGAGGGAGATGCTATCTGCGGATAAATAGTCCGACATCAAGGAAGAAAAGTAGTTGTGGGGGTCTTGTAAGAGGAGCTCCAATCTGCCCAGTAGTCGAGGACACTTAGCACTTGAGGCAAATATTCTACCCAAGTATTTATTGCTTCTTTAGCTAGTTTTATTCAGTCGGTGGCCTCTTTGTTAGTATCAGTTGTTCCACGTCAAAATTAAAAATTAAATTTGTGTGAAACCAGCAAGAAATCCTAGCTTGCATGTCTACCTTCTCTAGAGTCCCTCACCTTCACGCTGTAAGCCAGCTCACTCATTCTACTATGGAGACAGACCACGTCTTCCAACGTTATTTTTGCATGTCGCTGGGATTCAGATCCATTGGAATCTGATACCCATCGGACCCAGTTACAAAACTGTACCACATCCGAATTCAATTATGAATCAGAATTGTTTGACTTCTTCTTCTTTTGGAGTTTTCTTTTATGAACTCTTTTCTGTTTTTGACATCTCAGAATTGTCGCGAACTCACATTTAATGTTCTTTAAATAATGAAAAAGACATATTCATGAGGACCTAATTTTACTATAATTCTTAAACATAGATTATATTTAAAATTACAATAACGTTAAAGTTATACTTAATCCTTTTTCAGTTTAGAGAAGTTTGCAAGTCATATTTTTCATATTTGATTTTTTTTCAATGTAATGTTCGTCCATTTCCTTTTTTAAACCATATAAAAACTATTGAAAAATACGGATTATAAAACACCGCGAGAAGGCCACCTGTGTGCTGGCAACCAGCTGCTCACCAGCAGAGCAAGAGTGACGGGATGTGGGTGGGGCGCAGGGGCAGAAAATGTTGGGCATGTGAGTATTTCGAAATGAATTCTCCCCTTTCCATCCAAACCTCTCCATTTGAGAGATTCAAAACAACAGTTTTCCTTTCCTTTCTCTCCCCTTCCTTTCTTTTCTCTCTTCTGTACACATTTTTTCATGGACCTTTCCTTTCCCTTCTCCAATTCCTTCCATCCAAACACCTTTTCCTATTTCATTTCCTTCCTTTTCCACTCATTTCCTTCAACCAAACAGGCTGTCAGTGGCAGACCTACTCTGTTGATCAGAAGCACTAGTGAGTTTACAACCATTTGAACTTGAAGTCTAAATTAGGAGCAATTACATTATGCTTTTCCCCAAGCTGTGCTTTTCCAGCTGAAATAACATTTATCATTCTTTTAAAACCTTTTATTAACAAATCTCCCTTTATTCTATCCAAGCAATTCAGTTCACCAAAGTTACATCCGTTGTGTTTTCGCCATTGTTGCTCACAAGAAGCTTGTTCCAAGAAAAGTGAATATCCATAACAAAATGTAGTGACAAGGTGTCAAGCAACAAAGTATCAAAAGAAAAAAGATGAAAATGACAAAAGAAGAACATTAGCAAAGAAGGCAAAACCAAATAAACAAAAAACAAGAAGAGGAGGCGGAGGAGGGGAGAAAGAGAGGGCTAGTCAAAGGCAGAAATCATCCTGTGGTCAATGCAAAGAGCAAGGTGGACATCTACCTTCACAATGCATCCAATTAAAGCAACACTCGTTGCTGTGTTCTTGAACATACTATTATTGCACTCTTCCCAATCCTGCCACCAATAGTTAGATGATTCAAGGCCACCAAGTAAGTTGCCTGCCACTGCTGACTGAAGGTGAAGGAGAAAAGAGAAGAAGCTGCTGTAGGGAGAGGGGAGGGTGTGCAGGAGAGAAGGTCAAGTGGTAACAAGCAAGCGACAAAAGAAATGACAGTCAACAACAAAGTAGTGTCTCGATTCCGCAGAAAAGAGGCAAAGAGGACACTGGTTAGCAAGGTGAATCACAAGGCACTAGAGATGGTTTAAGGTATTCATATGGCCAGCAAGAATGAGCCAAACAAAAATCATAGCATGAGGTGAAGCGTCAAAAAACTAAAGGGCATGACGGGGAGCCATGGAACACCCGAGCCAAAAGTAGAGGGAAAGGTGAATCAGAGAAAGAAGATGAAATGAGCCAAGTAGGGGCATGGTTTGGAGACAAGTGGGTGATAATCAGCATAGCAAAGAAAATGTTATTTCAAATGTGATGCAGAACTGATAAGTCTAAGGGTGTGCCATGTGTGATGGGTGGGAAGTACAGATTTTGACAAAAAAAAGAGAATGGGCTGGTCGGAAGTAGCTAGATGTCATAACTAAGAACCAAGAAAGGCAGTACAAGTACGCATGAGGTCAAGAATGCCAAAACCCCCCAAGAGCCAAGGATGAGTAACAACCTTCCGACGGACAAGACAATCCGAGGGGTGCTCACCTCCCCAAGAAAAGTGCTAGAGGAGACGATTGAGACTAGTGAATGTGGCATCAGATGACTGGTAAAGACCAAGAGCATGGAGCACGATGGAGGCTAGACAATGCTAGACCAAGGTGATTCTACGGTGAATGAGAGGACGTTAGCCTACCAGTCTTGCTGCAACCAAATCACGCTTCTGCAAAAAGTGCAGTTGCAGGATCGACATGGAAGAGTGACAGCTGACAATATCATTAATTGAAACCCAGAGGCTGAGTCAAAAAGCTGAAGCAACAACCAAACTCTAGCAATCTGCTGCGGGGAGGTAGTGTCAAAGATGATGAAATCGTCTGCATATTGAATGATGGAGAAACAGAAAAAGCTAGGGAGTGGCAACACTTCGAAAAAGTTAGAATCTGACGAAGACTTGAAGAGGGTAGCAAAAGCTTCAGCAACAAGGTTAAAGGGAAGCGGAGAAAGGGGACAGCCCTCACGATGCCCATGATGCAATGAGCAGAACTGACCGACAGACTCATTAAAGGAAATGGCCATCTGAGCCCTGACAACTGGTCCAAAGTCGAACCCATGGAGGAGGAAGAAGAGGAAATCTCAGCTGACCGAATGAAAAGCTTTTGCGATATCAAGCTTAAGGATAAATGATGGAGAGCGGGAAGAGTAATGCAATGGACAACCTCATTTGCTAAGAAGACTTGTGACGGAAGACATGACAAGATAGAGACAGGAAGCAAGAACTCTACCCATAAGCTTAATAATGAGTGCCAAGGATAGAGATAGGGCAAAGGTCCCAAATACTGGAGGCGTTTGCCCTCTTAGGAATAAGAACACAGACAGCTCTGTTAAATTCCTCAAAGGGGATGGAGTTGGTACCAAACTCTTGAAAGAAGACCATGAAAAGGATAGAGATAGGGCAAAGGTCTCAAATACTGGAGGCGTTTGCCCTCTTAGGAATAAGAACACAGACAGCTCTGTTAAATTCCCCAAAGGGGAAGGAGTTGGTACCAAATTCTTGGAAGAAGACCATGAAATCAGGCTGGTAACAGGGCCACAAGACTCAGAAGAATTCAAGAGGAAACCATTTGATACCAAGCGACTTGCCAGCCTTGAGGGCCCAAACTGCTGCCTTAATATCGTCAAGTTGAAAGGCATGCTCAGACCGATAAAATCTGAAAAGGAAGCTGGACGAGGATAGCAAAGATCTGCAGTGATAATCACTTAAATTGGTAAGCTTTTCTGAGCCTTTAACTATAAAATTCAGATTCCATATACCTTACGGCATGGAAATATGTATAGTTAGAGTGCAGATTTGTCAGGTACGCATGAAAGAAGCTAATTTTAAGCTATTGGCAGTACTGATTACATATGGAACTAAATCACCACCTTCCCCATTTATTGGAACCAGCCTTAAAAAGAAGCTGACCGTTTATTTGACTCAGACAAATGTGTATGTGATGAATTAAGAAGAGAAATATGGGTATACATACATTTGATTTGGGACAGATCGATTATCGTTGCAGGCTATGAAATAGACCTGTAAAGTACCATTTGATTGCTGAACAACCGTTCTTAAAACACTTGTCCTTAGAATAAGTGTCCTAAGAACAAAGAGTTAATGTCCATATGAACAAGTTGTAATTCTGTATAGTGTTTAGTGTTTGCTTGCAACGACAGAATTTTCAACATGTGACATTTTACCATATATTCTCTCTCTCTCTCAAAAACACATTATAAAACATGTGAACTAATAAAAATATTCTTTTTCGATATAAAAAATTCACATACGACAAAGAAAAATATTTTTTTTAAAACATATTAAAAATATAAGCCTATCAAAATTCACTTTTTTTCTCTCTCTACACACGGAAGACTTAAAATCAACATAAAATGAAAGAAAATACTTAAGAAAATATGTAAAAAAAACATGCAATCCTATAAAATACTCTCTCTCTTGGTCTTTGTCTTTCTATCTCTATAAATACAATTGACCTAAAATTTAGATACAATAAAAGAAAATGCACAATAAAAGATGTAAAAGATACATGAGCCAAAAATATTATTTATCTGCCATGGTCTGCTTTCAAACTTTAGACCGTTTAAAGTAATACTGAATGGTTTTTTATTTTTTATTTTTTTTCATACAACTTCTGCCATGATTTAACTGCGATCCACTTCAAGATCGGTTGTCAATGTTTTACCAAACTGAAAGCCATTATAGGGAGATCCTATTTGAAATTTGCTAAAATTATGATGGTTGCTAATGAACATGGCTATATGAGAGTGTGCGGTTTGGCAGTCCATCTCATAAACTTACCATGAATTTTTCTTTCTTCTAATTTTACAAAACATTTTCTACTATTTTGAATTGAGGATTGGCAAGACCCATGCATGCAAAGCAAAATACTATTGATATGACTGCTCTCCAAGTCTCAACCTCGTAATTCATTATATACCAAAGATGAAAGGCCTCAAATTTATATAATGTTTTGTGCCCATGCAGAAAAAAGACACAAGCCATCAAACTCTTAATTCTCTTTAAATTAAATGCCCAAGCAGAACGCTCACAAACTTGCATGCACACGGCGCCATTAATCGAATTGAGAGGTACTTAGATGCACTTTCCACAAAAGAAGAATGAAACAGGTGATACTACAGTTCATTTTCCAATGAAAATTCCCATCATATTCTGCTTTTCTGGACGTCTCCAAATTCTGAATATGCACAATCAATTGTAGTAGATGCAGGAAGTGGGACCAGAAGAGAGAAAAAGGTATTTTGGTAATTTTGAAAAAGAAATATTTTTCATTTTTTTATTTTTATTTTATTTTTATTTGTATCATGTAAACTAAAGATATTTTAATCACAAAATTAGTGCACTAGTATAATGCAAATAACCAAATTTTCACGCTCACACCATCCATTGCCATAATTGCGACCCCTTCCTCGTCCTGGATGACCAGGAATTTGTTGTGGGCTGTAAAAAAAAGTGACATTAATTAACACGGATTTCAATTTCATGTACAAATAATTGCGAGAATGACCAATTTATATAAAAGCAATTGTTGTTTGATTGGCGCATGAGTTGTGTAAATTAATCACGAGAACAATGAATAATTTATCTATTTATTTACTTTTAATGAAATAATACTAATGACACATGGGTGAAAAATATATAACATATATTATTATATTTTAAATGTTACTCAGTTCATTATTAGCATAATTTTAGGGCTTGTTTGGTTTCAAATCTAGAATTTTTTTCTTGCTTTTCACTTCAGATTCTGTAAAAATGATGCTTTAATGTGTACGTGTATATCCATAAGATTGGTGTTAGTTTACTGTAGATATATCTCTTAATAATGAAATATTGAGCTAGTAAGTGGTCCGGTTTGTGTTCGGATCTACCTTAACGGAACTTGTCCTTGGACAGAATTTTTGAAAGTTCCCTTCGAGATCAAAACATTGTTGGTGCGCTGGAAAATATTCAACATTTACATGTAATCAAGTTGGATAATATTATAGTCAGGGGTTCAAGGCTCGCTCTTTGTTGCGGGTTCGGTCATACGACTAAATTATGTGCCAGGTGTGAGTTTGATTATGACAGCCATTCAGTTTTCTTTACCCAACTTGACTAAAAATTTGTTTCCTGGATACAGTAATATTGAGATTTTAATTTGCTGACGCATTTTCTTCCCTAACTTTATATATAACAACAATTTAGTTTCGTTGTTGTATGTTTTAAGGTAGATCAAAGGGTTCAGCCAAGATGACTAAATCATTTCAAACGCTCTCCTGCTTGTCTCACGTTTGCTGAAAACAGTTGCAAACTATTGACTCTTTCACATTCTCTCTACTTGGAGATGGAAAACATGACCACAAAAAAAATTGCAAGAACCAAATCAAACAAGGGGGAAAGAGAGAGAGAAAGGAGCCGATGAAATGCAAATTTGCATATTTAAAGAATAGATTAGTTACACGCATTTCAAACAATTTAAAATGAATAAAAAAAGTTAAGCAGCATGATGTAGCAATACTACAGATCATCTCCTATCGTCTAACCTTTTCCCAAGACAGTCCTTTAAATGCTGCGGCAGATGGAGTGCAGGACATGATCTGTAAATTGTCAAATCTTCAAGCTTCGGGAGGCAGGCAATCTGTTGCTTTGCATCCGTATGACATGTTCTGCTGCATCATTTTGTTGGGGAGTAACATCATTGACGTCCATTAGAGACTTGAGATTGGGGAAGTCTTTAAGAGATAACCGTCTCCGTTGCCAGAGGCATTGCCAGTGGCCTCCCAAACTGATGTCCTCATTAAAACCTTGTAGGTGCAGTTCCTCCAGTAGGGAGAGAGCCCACACCCATTTAGGCACCCTTCCCCATTTGAGCTCTTCAACCCTCAGTCTATCAAAGTCAGATCCTTGAGGGAGGGTAGAAATGTTGATAGCTGATCTGATGGCAATGACAGCGTTGATTCCATAGCTGCCCCATCCAAGAGCATCAGATTGAGGTTGGGCAGGTGCTAAAGCAAGTTCTACTCCAATCTTGCATTTGGGCAATTCAACACTGTCAGGGCACGGAGCCGAGTCGCTTGACCGTCATGCCCCGGCAGCTCGGACAGAGCATAAATCAAGCCTTCTGTCTGCATCTTTGGACGGTTCTGAAATTCCACCTCTCTTAAGCATGCATAAAAGTTTCTGTTGCTAATTCCCTTGATCCAGCTGCTGGCCATCCTTCTCATTTGGGCAAATTCCATGCTCTCAGATCCTCAAGTGAAGGAAGGTGAGCAGGGAGCTGCTTCAGAGTGTTCAGATTAGACAACCACAGCCTCTTTCAATCTGGCATGTGTACATCAGCTACTTGCTCTAACCTCTCACAATATCTCACCTCCAACCACTCCAAGGCAGGCATGTTAGCGAGAGTCTTTAACTTATAACATCCTTACACATCCAACCACTTGAGAGCAGGCATGCCATGAGATAATTGCTCTAGGCTGCCACATCCTTCCACCTGCAACCAGTCCAAGTTGGGGAAGTCACCAATCGTGTTGAGTCCATCATAGCTCCGAATTTTCAAGGACTTTAGCATAGGCATGCTCGGTAATTCACACAGTGTAGGGCAGGTGTTGACCTCCAACTTCTCCAATGATTTAATTCCTATCACTGTTGCCCACAATGGGAAACATTGCAGCCGTAATGTCTGCAGCTCCACATAGTTGGTGTCCAAATACCACACAGGCCTTTCACCTTTATAATCGCAAATTCCCAAGCTCTCTATGCCATGTGGAGGTTCCAAAGCCTCCAGCAAACCCTTCTGTTCCGAAGCACTGCCCACTATGTCATTTTTTCCCACCTTGAAGTCTAATTCCACACCAATTGGCTCGTGCTTCTCCTTAAGATGTGCGTCTTTTTCATCAATTACTTTCACCCTTCCCCCTTCCAAACGTTCTACTGACAAGTACCCCTTTAGTTTGTTCAAGTCTTTCAGTTCCCTAATATTGCATCCCTTTATGTCCCCTTTGCCATCACATACAAGAAACCTTTTTAAGGTCCGTAAATTGGTAAGCTTCCCCAAGCCTTTGGCTATAAAAAGTTTCCCAAACCTTCGGCTATAAAATTCAAACGCGTTGCATGTTCAAGCTCAAGATACCTCTAGTTGCGGAGTTCTCCCATTTCGTTGGGCAGCTCTTCAATTTTACTATGATTTAAATTCAATGTTTGCAGGTTCTAGAGTCTACCGATTGAATTGGGCAACTGTCTCACATCAGAAAGGCTAAGATCAAGATATTTTAGAAGTGAAAGGTTTTGAATGGGAGTTTGGTAGCTCATGTATCTGACATTTCATCAAGTGGCTTTAATATAAAAAGTCATCCAGCCCTTGGCTTCAATCAAATTGCTGCTTATTTTGTCCTGTCTGTGCCTGCCATTCAAATGAATTTTCCCTTCAGTAGTGGTGTGACCCGTTTCCCTCTTCAATCTGGTGAAATACGTTTATAATAATATGGCACATAGGAAAATACTCAATCACACATTTTTTTACTAAGTTATGCTAAAGAAGAAGTTAAATTATTTAATTTACTAGCAGTTAAATAAATCTGATGGAAAGAATCCCCAACCGAAGCCTTCTACATCTCTTAGAGTTCCTCTTTTCAGGTTTGTCAGATTTCGTGTTAATGCTCTTGTTTATCTGATTTTGTAAATTTTGCATATTCAATCTTCAACTCACATTTATTTTGATATTGAATGTGACCAAATGCTGCTGCAAACAATTTGCTGGACTTTAGAGTCAAATTTGGGCTCGGTCACAAAAGTAAATATTGAATCCATTAAACCAGATCCAAACTTTGTCATAATGTTATGATCGGCATAAAGTCACATGAGAGTGTGTGTGTGTATATGTGTATATATATATATATATATATATATATATATAGAGAGAGAGAGAGAGAGAGAGATGAGCATAATATTAGCAAAAGCATTTGGCTAACGATGGTAGAACCAAAGCAGCAATTACTTGTGTCTGAATCCAACGTTCAAACCAGTTTTTTTTTAAATTAACCGTTCACATATTATCTTAAAAATAATTTGGTAGGTGAACCAAGCTAATAATTGAGATCAAAATAAGTCTGAAACCATTTTCTCCATGCCTAATGTTATTAAGATTTTCCTTGAGTATATATATATATATGTATATATATATATATGACAATTATTGGACATGGATTGAATTTCATGACCCACATTTTTTGGTAAACTTAGAACAATTAAAACTGCTAGTTTTAAATTTTCGTGTATCCAGTTTCTCTCTAGTTTTTTTTTCCATACCTATAAATTTGTACCTTTGGAGTTCAAATGAGAAGGAAAAATTTCAAAAATCCGACTGGAATCTGGGTTACCACAGTGGCAGTGGCGAACAGCCATAAATAGTAGAGTGCTCCATGGATTTGGTACTCCATCAAGTTGTTCTACCATTGCAATTTCATGACCACACTGTTTATGTAAGAACAGTATATTATGGTTGTTAGTACAATTTAATGGTCTGCCCCCTTCTTTAATTTCTAGTTGCTGAACTTATAAGAAAGAATAAACCGGTCGGTTGGCATTAGAAGTACAACGTGCCCATTGCTTAATTTGGACTATGGTGAGCCCATGTGCTCTACAAGCTGGCAAGGTATATGGCCCAATCCCTATCTTCTACGGTCACGTACAAAAACACCCAGTTTCAACCACATCTTACCCAAATAAAGAAATTTTTCTTTATTCCTCAGCAATCACTTCCCAATCATCTCAGCTTCAGCAGAAATACTGTCTTTAGCTTTACCAAACATGAACATATTTCTTGAAAGTCCATAGGCACCAAATGACAGTGTGGAAAGTAACTTTCCAACACTTGTTGCCAGCCTCGCTTAACACTGTTGTTCTTAGCTACCATTGTCAACATCATTACTGCTAGAAAACATCATTACTGCTAGAGAGCAAGAAACCGAAAAAAGTGATCTGCATCTTCCTCTTGTCATTTATACATGAAGAACCACTGCACTTCAATCATCTAAAGTAGGGAATGAGAATCTGCCTACATAAGCAATATACACAAACTTATTTTTTCTCTCTTTTATGAATCTCCCTGTTTCTCTCACCTCTTTCAATTTCTCTCCTAAAATCTCTCTTTTTATTTCTCTTCGGTTTATCTCTCACCTTTAAATATCTTTCTCTTTTGCCTGAAAATCACTTTCTCTTCGTTTCTCTTGAATTTATTTCTTTTCTGAGTCACTCTCTCTCTCGCTGTCTCTCTTCAATTTTCTCTCTTAAAATCTCTTTATCTTTCTTTCGTTAATCTCTCCCTCTCTCTCTTCTGTTTGTATCTTAAAATCTCTCATTCTCTCTGTCAATCTCTCTCTCTCTCTCCCCCATGTTGTCTCCCTTTCTTTCTCTGCCTCCCTTTCATTTCTTTTTACGATCTCTTTTTCTATCTCTTCGATCTCACTCTCGGCAATTTCTCTCTTAAAACATCATTTTCTCTTAATGTTATTAATCTCTCTATTTGATTTCTCCCTCTGTACCTTCCCTTCTCTTTCTTTATGATTTCTCTATGAAAATTTCTCTCCATTATTAATCTCTTTCTGTCTATCCTAGATTTGCCTCTCTCTCTCTCTCTGTGTCTCCCTCCCTCCGCCCCCCCTCTATCTCTCTCTCTCTTGTCTGTCTCTTTTAACATTATAAATAAGGTTGAACTACTATATAACTTTTATTATGAATAAGGTTGATCTTTGCTGGCTCTCTCTCTCTCTCTCTCTATACATAAATGCAACATTGATCCATGACTGCTGCTAAATAAATCCAGAAGAAAGCCTCAACCCCAATCTTCTACGTCACCTGGATCTGTACTTCACTGACAATTAAGAAGGAAAAAAAAAAGAACATTAGAGGCAAGTGCGCTCATGCAGGGGTAAGCTAATAAAATAAGAATGATATTAAAGTAAAGATGAAAAAACTTGCTAAATCACATCCTAACTAGTGTAACATGGTGCCAGATATATGTTGCCCGCAGTGGCACGTGATCACTTAATACCATTCAGTCATTTAGATCCCAATCCAGTAATCAAGAACATATTGATAGTCTTTTTTTTCCAGACTGTGATTCACTTTTTTAAATAGAAATTATTTGTTTTAATATTGTTTGCAGTAATTATTTTTCTTGCTTTAAAATATTAAAAAAAACAAATACCAATAACTTGAAAAACTTGCCAGAGTTATAGAAGAAATTAGGCAGTGCTGAGAATAATGTGAGAAGGCAAATCAGATTGTTGACTGTCCTTACGTCTCTTAGTTGTCCAATATGCAGTTTCTAGGTAGAATATTTCTTGCTTTCTTCTTATTCTTCTCCTTTCAACAGAATCTGATTAGTCAAATTTCAATTTAATTTCGCAAAGTAGAGAATCTAAATGGCATTTCATGTCCGCCTGTGATAATTCTATAAAATTCATGACCATGGCAATTTACTCTACCATCTCCTAGAGAGGAAGCCTGAGCAATACTATACCATAGTATAGTATTTGGTGCAGCCAGACACTGTCAGGCCGTACCTAAAAAGACAGGTTATGCACAGGACCTGGCCAAGCCTAGCTTGGTATGGGTAGGCTAGGTCGCACCAGGCTGTACCGGCGGCCACAACGCAAGCCTGGCTTAACCAGGTATGGCCCCGGCCGGCCTGGCTCAACAGGTCTTGCCTCCTTAGGATATGCCAGTGGCCGGCCTGTTTCTGGCCAGGCCATTCTAGGCCTGTCTGTGGCTAGCCAAGCTACGCCTGCAGCTAGGCTTACAGCCAGACAAAACAAGCCATGTGGCTGGCCTGAAGCACATTTTTAGGTCTGTTGTCTGCCACTCAGCTAGACCTAGCTTGCTGGGTGCTTGGGAATAGCTTGCCCTTGGCACAGTCAAACTCTCGCTCAATTTTTTGAACAATTTTAACCTTATTAGGGAATTATGTAATTTGAAGCTAATAATAACTAATTAATAACTAATTATACTTAGCTAACTCAGCCAGGCCTAGCTTGCTGGGTGCTTGGGAATAGCTTGCCCTTGGCACAGTCAAACTCTCGCTCAATTTTTTGAACAATTTTAACCTTATTAGGGAGTTATGTAATTTGAAGCTAATAATAACTAATTAATAACTAATTATAAAAAAAAGACTAAAATGCCATTCGGTCTTTTTCATCTATAAATAATCATTGTTTCCACCTTCTAATACATCATCAACCCCTTGGAGCCCTCTCTCTTTGTAAATACTTTTTCATTTCTACCTTCTAATATGCCTGACAACCCCTTGGAGTCTTCCCTCTCCTACTCCAAACTTTCTTCTTATCCTATTTTCACTTTAATATCTCTCTTCAGTGCTTCCTCATTTTCAATCTTGCAGTATTTCTTCTTCTTCAATTTTTATAATCGAGGAGCTCATGAAAGGCTCTTGTCTACTTTCTTCAACTCATTGGAGTCCTCATTTGATGACCTTATTTGGTAGTGGAAGCAAAGAAGTGATTTATTCTTCGACTTTATCAAGGTATGTTGATCTTTTCTATTTTTTTTTTACTTTTTGGTTTCATGTCAAGCCAATTAATCCATAGAGATTGATTCGGAGAGAGAAGGATTTTTCTTAAAGCTATGGGAGTATGAACAATGCAAGTTTGTCTTTTTAATTCTCTCTTTCTGTATTTTCTTAAATATCTGTCTTTTCAACTACTTCTTTTTTTGAAACTATCTCTATTTTTTTAATTCTCTCTCTTTCAAATATCTTTCTCTCTCCCACTCTTTCTTTTAGGTTGCTCTCTCTTTAACCTCTCCAATTTTTACTTTCCTCTTCATTTTGCTCTTTCTTTCAATCTCTATCTTTTCCTTTTTTGAACTTCCCTTTCTCACTCTTTTTATTTCTTTCTTTGTTTTTTTTTGTTCTCCCTCTTCTTTAACTAATCTCTCATTTTTTTTTCTAGTTTTTGTCTCTCTTTTATTAATCTCTCTTGTTAATGTCTCTCTTTAAATCTTTCTCTTTTGGAGTGATTACTATACTTTAAGCTCCTTGCTTAAATCCAAAGATATGTTGACAAAGAAAGGGTGTGATGTAAATGGAGACATGGCTACTGATGAACATTACACATGCCATTTTATATGGAGCAAATATTAAGATAAGTTGGACCGATAACCTATTGTACAATAAGAGATCCTGTGCACCCAAATTTAAATATGGAGCAGATATTTGAATCTTGTGGAATGCATCAGGGATCCACTCCCACCAAAAAAAAAAAAATGGACGGCTAGAAGGAAACCCATCAGTAAAAATTCGGTTGACGAGTTAACGACGGTGACAATGAAAAGCGTCATGTTGATTGATGACATGTCCATGGGCATCTATAAAGACTAGATATTTACCAACTATTATGGGAACCATCAGTATTGAAATGAGTATCACTAACGTCCAATGAGAACCATCATTGCTTATTGAATCACTAATGTTCGATTCCGCTGTCACTAATGGTGAGTCTTCCCTTAAACGTGTAGACAACCATTGTTTACTGAGTTATCTTGAGCACATCAATAAATATACAACTTTTACGAACCGCGTATCAATGCCATCAGTATTTATCTAGGTGACGTTGTTTCTTCTGTCAGCATATGTTTAAAAGCTTGCTCACAGTTTCTCATGATATATCTTCCTTTATGACTGATGGTTTTTCGTCTTCCATCAATGAACACTTATCCTTATTTTTCTGTTGCAATCAGGGGCTTGAGACAACTTGTGTTAAGGTCCCCAAGGTAGATACTAAATGTACAAAGGTAGATATGCTCATAGATAGTGTAAATCAAATTATAGCTTCACTTGTGGGATCATTCGGTTAAGTTTCAAATATATTTTCTATTAAAATCATGCATACCATTTCTTGTAACATATTTTACTTGTTCTATGCAACTTTGCCGCCTGATTTACGCCATTGATAAGTATAGATGAAATTTGAAGTCTAGATTATTGGACTTCGTTTCATGTTTTGAATATTATTACCAACACCATTGGAATATCTAAGATGGGCTACATGTATCAAAAAATTTGTTACACTTATTCATACATATGTACTTGTTATTAAGGATAATATCAATTCATTAGTCTGTTAATCAATAATATGTTCTGTATAATACATTGATTGCATTTTGTTCTGTTATTGATATCGTGCAAGGTTTTTTTGTATTCCTATTTTCCAGGTTGTACATGATATAGTATAATATAAAACATATTACAACCTTTTACTGACAGGTATCTCACATCAGTAAAAGTGCAATCTAGCATCCATAAAATAGCTATTACTGACAGGAAGCAATTGTCAATATTAAATATTAATTTTTTGGTGGGTATTTCCGTTAGTAAAAAGTGCACTGACGGTAGCCAGTCGTTACTATATCTGGTACACTGTAGTGACAGCTGCGGGTGTGTCAGTAAATCCTTAGCAATACAAGATGGCCACGATTTTCAGTGTAAGTGCACAAATGACTGACTGATGTAAGCAAGCGTCGCTACCCCATGCAATACACTAACAGCAACAGCCATTAGTATAATTCGACATCTACTAATGGTCTAGTGGACCCCGTCATTGAAATATTTAGTAGCACAATCTACACTCATGGATCCTGACGTCCATCAATAAAATTATTAATGGTGGTCTAGACATTTTTAATTGACGTTTTTTTAAATGTCAATAATGTTTTCTTTTTGATGATCCAAGCCTTAGGATGCCAATAAATTGGATTTGGACCATATGTATCGTTTTATAATGTCCAGTTACCGATGCAAACTGACCAGCAGTAGGCTCCCATGTTTTATTAAGAACGGGATGAAATTGGAAACTATACACAAACTATAAATGTCCGATTTATTGGATATGGTCCACCTATTTCAAAACGAATTCAAATGTGGCAACATTTCAATCTAACTTTTGTATTCATAATCAGAATTTTATATGAATTTGACTTTTTAATTAGCATTCTCTATACAAATCCAGCTTCTAAATAAACAACTAATCATTTCAAACCACAGTAGTTGATATTTTAAGAATCGACTTCCAAAATACATGGATATCGGATAGATATTTGTTTAAAATTGAACATAAATTTAAATCAAATCAAATATTGACTGACTCAAAAAACTCAAGCTGGAGCTCAACTTGACGATACAACATCGAGCTCGAACCCAACTTATTTAGCTTGCTTATGCTAAATATGTACTGTTTCTTTTAACTCGTTTAGTTAGTACTCGTTTAACATGATGTCCCCATGATTGGGCTTAGGATCAGGATCGCTGGGACTCATACAAATCTAGTTCAGCTGTTGTTTTTCAACAGACTCTGTTTGACAGAACCATGAGCTCAGTACTAAGTGTGAAAGGTCTCTCTAACGATAGCAACAAATTAAGATCAAGTGGCACTAGCCAGGCAAGGTTGGTTCAGACCAATTACATGGCCAGGCTAGATTTTCTAGCTAGTCTTTCTAGCAATTTGCTTTCATGTTGGCTTTCTTGATTTCATACACATAAAGCTGCAGTTGAGGGTTTAAAAGAAGAAATCCAACATTTTTCGCACAGTGGTAAAAATGTACAGTTCATTAAGTACCTCGGTTGTTGCTGTGGCTTATATATATGTACATAAATATATATGTGTGTGTGTGTGTGTGTCTGTATAACAGTAGAACTCGACCCCATTTGCAATCTGCTTGCCGACAGAAGGACAGCAAGTTGTAGAAATTAAAGGAAAATAAGAGAGGAAAGCTTCAGCTTTGGAAGCTTTTTGATCAGTGTGTGAAGGGTGTGGAATAGTTGGGTCTGATTTTAACCCAGATGTTTATCTTGAACAAATTTAAGTGTTTTTTCTTTTTGACGAAAATAAAGTTCATGCAATGCACGGGATTGTTTGCCAATTATGTATTGTGGTCCATACCGCTGTCTACAAACTACAAAGTCTATTTTTTTCTTTTCATTTTTGCTTGGATCTTGATGGCTGGGGCGAGCCAGGCGTGTTATACATTCACTTGCTGTCACTGAATTTTGGCCATATTATAATCAAGTAAATTGCTGAGAAACATGTGATCCAGCAGGGCCTGCTTCCTCATAAAACAACCGATGCCAAAAGCCTCATATGGACATGTTGGTGTGATTTCTTAGAATCTTACACTTTGGAAAAAGTTTTATAATTTCAATGCTTTCATATATCCATCTGAGTTAAAAAACACACTGTAAAATGCATGAATTATAAATTATTCAACTATAAGCAGTTTCCAATTTTTTTTCAAACATCTCATATAATTTTGAAGAAATGTGTATAGCAAGTGCATCTTCTTAAAAGTTAAGAATGTAGGCACATTTTCAGACTACGGGTTTGTGTTTTAAATTTATGAAGATCATCATATTAATGGCCTAAATGTGAAAACCTTTGAAGGCCGCTCAAATAATGGCCAACTTGGGATTTATCATATCAGCTAATAAATCAGGGCCTTTGTGCATCAATTGATGGATTGAAAACAAAATAATATTTAAAATTGTTTTTAAAAATTTTCTTAAAGGAAAAAGGTAACTTTAGTATCTGTACAGATTCAAGCCAAAAAAGGACATTGCCTTCTATTTGGCCCAAATAGCATCAGATTTATCATTTATACATGGTACCTGCTGGTATTCACAAAATTGATCTTTGTTTTCAATTACAAAAAAAAAAAAATCATAGAGTTGGTCATCAATTTGAGGAAGTTAAAAGAGGTAGACAAGACTCCGTTGATGCATAAAAGGTATGCCAGTTCAGTTCAACAACACTTCAATTTACCGGACCGAAATCAAACAAGAGGGAGAGGGAGAGGGAGAAAGAAGAGGCAATGAATGGAAACACACATATTTAACCAAAATAATTAATTAGAATTTGTCACTAATTTTCAGTAACATTATCTATATATGTCTAGTCTTTCCCCAAGATGGTCCGTTAACTCCTGCGGCAGATGGAGTGCTGGACATGAGTCGATTGTCAATGATTGAAGGTTGGAGAGGCAGGCGATCTGTTGCTGTGCATCGGTGGGACATGTAGTTTCATTTTGTTGTTGTTGGGGAGTAATATTATTCACGTTCACCAGAGACTTCAGATTGGGGAAATCCCAAAGCGATAGCCCTCTCAGTTTCGGGAGGCATTGCCAGTGGCCTCCCAAGCTAATGTCCTTAGAGAAAGAGTGTAGGTGAAATTCCTCCAGTTGAGAGAAACCCCACACCCACTGGGGCACCCTTCCCCATTTGACCTCCTCATCAACATTATTGCCTCTCAAATACAGACATGTAAGGGAGGGTAGAAATGTGGGTACTTGTGATGGCAATGGCGATGGCAGTAGTACTGCTGATTCTGAATCCAACCCCAACTCAATGAGGTTACGTAGTTGCTAAAGCAATTTCCATCCCAATCTTGCACTTGGGCAATTCTGAATCCAACCCCAACTCAATGAAGTTAGGTAGTTGCTCAAGCAATTTCCATCCCAATCTTGCACTATCAATGAGGTTAGGGAGCTGCTTCAAAATGTTCAGGTCAGACAACCACAACCTCCTTACAGCTGGCATGTGATCATCAGCTACTTGCTCTACCCTACCACATCCCTTCACCTCCAACGACTCCAATGCAGGCATGTTAGCGAGTCTTCAGCTTTTCACATCTAACGACTCCAATGCAGGCAAGTCACCAATCGTGTTGAGCCCATCACACTCCCAAATCTCCAAGGACTTCAGCAAAGGCATGCTCCGTAATTCACACAATGTTGGGCAGTCGCTGACCCCCAATTCTTCCAATGATTTAGTTCCTATCACTGTTGCCCTTGATGGGCAACTTAGCAGCCATACTGTTCGCAGCTTCCCATAATTCGTGTCCGAATACCATGCAGGCCTATCTCCTGTATAACACCAAATTTCCAACCTCTCTATGCCATGTGGAGGTTTCAAAGCCTCCAGCAAACCCTTCTGTTCAGAAGCACTACCAACTTTATCATCCTCTCGCACCTCGAAGTCAAATTTCACCTTAATTAGTTCATTCTTCTCCTTAAGCTCTGCTTTCTGTGCATCAATTACTTTCACCCTTCCCCCACCCAAACCTTCTATTTACAATTCCCCCTTTAGTTTATTCAAGTCTTTTATTTCCTTAATATTGCATCCTCTTGTATCCCCCTTGTCATCGCATACCATAAACCTATGCAAGGTTCGTAAATTAGTAAGCTTCTCCAAGCCTTCAGCTACAAATCCCAATTCTCTGCATCTTTCAGGCAAAGATACCTCAAGTTGCACACTTCGCCTATTTCCTTGGGCAACTCTCCAATTCTGCTATTACTTAATCCAATGTTTGCAGGTTACGGAGTCTGCCGATTGAACTGGGCAACCGCCTCACATGAGAATGGCTTTGATCCAAATATTTTAGAAGTGCAAGGTCTTCAATGGACTTTGGCAGCTCATCGATCTGACATTCCCTCAATGACAACACTCTCAACTACTTGAAATTGGCTAAGTCTTTAGTATAAACCAAAGGCAACTCACTCATAATATTGTGCACAACTTATTTGCTGCTCTTCAGGCATTACGCTTTTGCACTTCTGCATTGTCGACACCAAGTAATGACAGATGGTGGGTGTGCTCAGTAGCAGAGGCATGACTATATTCCTTCCACCTATATATAAGGCAAGTCATGCAAAATGTCATGCAATTTGAGATCCTTATATTCAGTTCTTCAATCATGAACCGATTTATCAAGTCACTAATCCATTGGTTAGCAGTCACTTCCACATCAATGGCTTTCTTTTGGTCAATCAATCCATGTGCCATCCATTGCATGACCAATCTATCCATTTTTATCTCATGATCCTTTGGATAAATGCAGCAATATAAAAACAAATCTTCAAATAATGTGCCAAGTCATCGTAGCTCAGCATGAGACAAGGAAGAACGCTACCACATATTTCAGAGGATGATGATGTTGAGGAAGGCATCTTCCATTCCCAGATCTCACTCTTCTCATCGGTTTCCCAGTCGTCTTTCGTCTTCATTTTTGTACCCATTAAGGATCCTACCGTCTGAACAACAAGTGGCAACCCATCACATTTCGCCACTATTTTCTCCCCAATACGTTTCAAATGGTGACATTTGTGGCAATTTATGAATTTTAGCACCAATCTCTTGGGAGACTTCTACCTTTCTATTGGTGATCAAAATCTTGCTTTCCTTTGCACCTCCCAACAGGATGGCTGCTAAGTCTCCCCACCACCCATCTAATTCACATAGATCATCTAAGATCAATAAGAACTTTCTCTTTGACAGCTTACTCCGTAATCGTGTGCACAAATCACACAAGAAGTGGTACCCTTAAGTTCTCTGACCGATTCCTTGCATATCTTTTTCATCAAACCCATACGATTTGGCTTCTCTGAAACACAAACCCACCACCTGCGGTTCCCAAACTGTTCTTTGACTTCATTAAAAACCATTTTTGCAATAGTTGTTTTCCCAATCCCACCTTGACCTACAATGGATACAATAGAAACACCATCTTTTCCGAGCGCACTACTCTCATTGAAGCCATCAAACAAGAGTTCTTTTACTTTCTCTTTATATAAAATAAAGCAAATAAAGCAAAAAAAAGTAGTTGTGATATATATTTAATCCATAATATCTACCAGTAAAAGAGACAGTGACGAGAACATCATTTTCTTTACGATGGACAAAGGGTATTCATACAAACTAAAAGCAAAAAAAAAAAAAAAAAAAAAAAAGAAGACAGTTATGAAATGAATTTAATCCAAAGCATCCAGCAGTCAAAAAGACAGTGATAAGAGAATAATTTTAATTACAACAGACCCAGAAGAATGGCTGCAAGGTGCATGACAATGACACTGGACTGCTTAATTGGATGCCGGTTTTAAGCACTAAAAGAGTGCACTGCTCATTCATTGAAGAAGAAGCCCCTTTGACCCTTCTCTCTCTCTCTCTCTGTGTGTGTGTGTGTGTGTGTGTTTTCATTCCATATGGTGACTTCAACTGATTTGGTGACATAGCTTCCTTTTATTGCTGGAACATTGCCTAATTTCCATCCTTTGCCTGTCTGTGCAATTTATGGAGCAAGTTTGCTTAGCTTAACAACAAATGCATGGCGTGAAGCAGCAACCACAGTACTTTATATCTATTTCTTCAAACTTCCATCTGGCATTCCCTAATTCGTTTTCTTCTACTTTACTTCATATGTGTCAATGCATGCACGCATGCATCTGTTTATGTGTGTGTGAGAGAAAGAGAGATTGAAAAACAGACAAAGTCAGAGTGAGAGAAAAAAGGAAACAGTTGAGTGACCAAAAAGGAGTCCACCCATGAGGAATGAGATTCCTTCACCAAAGAAATATTGTCTCAGAGACCCTAACCACCTAAACTTTTCATGTTGACATGACACCCCTAAACTTTTTCCCCTCTCTATGTATCTTAAACTTCTTCTATATTCAACATTAATGGCACAACAAGGTTTAAATACCAAGTCAATAATAGATGGTAGAATTTCACTTTCTATTTCTAGCTGAAAATAAGTCCTTCACCTCATTCCCCACACTAATTTTGAAGTTCTTGACGTTTGAAATATACTGTTGTGCATCATCTTCATTCCTACGTTAGTTAGCTGGTACCACAATTTTTTTGAAGCAGAAAGCACTCTCTTGCTTGGGAGTCAAGAGCAAACATTTCTTTAGGAGTACAAACGTTATTACACATTACTGTTAGTTGGTTGAATCAGTTCATGTGATTGAACCACATTCCCATTGTGTTCCCAACTTATACATGTTGTGCCACTTTATTACACACACACATATACATATATATAAATATAAAATATGAGAAATAGTAACTAGCATTTGGGTCAAATGGCTGCCCATCCATTAGCAATGACTTTCTTGCAAGAGTA
>NW_022204508.1:208676-308301 GCF_008831285.2 Nymphaea colorata | reverse complement strand
GTTTGCTGAAAAACAGTTGCAAACTATTGACTCTTTCACATTCTCTCTACTTGGAGATGGAAAACATGACAAAAAAAATTGCAAGAACCAATCAAACAAGGGGGAAAGAGAGAGAGAAAGGAGCCGATGAAATGCAAATTTGCATATTTAAAGAATAGATTAGTTACACGCATTTACAAACAATTTAAAATGAATAAAAAAGTTAAGCAGCATGATGTAGCAATACTACAGATCATCTCCTATCGTCTAACCTTCTCCCAAGACAGTCCTTTAAATGCTGCGGCAGATGGGAGTGCAGGACATGATCTGTAAATTGTCAAATCTTCAAGCTTCGGGAGGCAGGCAATCTGTTGCTTTGCATCCGTATGACATGTTCCTGCTGCATCATTTTGTTGGGGAGTAACATCATTGACGTCCATTAGAGACTTGAGATTGGGGAAGTCTTAAGAGATAACCGTCTCCGTTGCCAGAGGCATTGCCAGTGGCCTCCCAAACTGATGTCCTCATTAAAACCTTGTAGGTGCAGTTCCTCCAGTAGGGAGAGAGCCCACACCATTTAGGCACCCTTCCCCATTTGAGCTCTTCAACCCTCGAGTCTATCAAAGTCAGATCCTTGAGGGAGGGTAGAAATGTTGATAGCTGATCTGATGGCAATGACAGCGTTGATTCCATAGCTGCCCCATCCAAGAGCATCAGATTGAGGTTGGGCAGGTGCTAAAGCAAGTTCTACTCCAATCTTGCATTTGGGCAATTCAACACTGTCAGGGCACGGAGCCGAGTCGCTTGACCGTCATGCCCCGGCAGCTCGGACAGAGCATAAATCAAGCCTTCTGTCTGCATCTTTGGACGGTTCTGAAATTCCACCTCTCTTAAGCATGCATAAAAGTTTCTGTTGCTAATTCCTTGATCCAGCTGCTGGCCATCCTTCTCATTTGGGCAAATTCATGCTCTCAGATCCTCAAGTGAAGGAAGGTGAGCAGGGAGCTGCTTCAGAGTGTTCAGATTAGACAACCACAGCCTCTTTCAATCTGGCATGTGTACATCAGCTACTTGCTCTAACCTCTCACAATATCTCACCTCCAACCACTCCAAGGCAGGCATGTTAGCGAGAGTCTTTAACTTATAACATCCATACACATCCAACCACTTGAGAGCAGGCATGCCATGAGATAATTGGGGAAGTCACCAATCGTGTTGAGTCCATCATAGCTCCGAATTTTCAAGGACTTTAGCATAGGCATGCTCGGTAATTCACACAGTGTAGGGCAGGTGTTGACCTCCAACTTCTCCAATGATTTAATTCCTATCACTGTTGCCCACAATGGGAAACATTGCAGCCGTAATGTCTGCAGCTCCACATAGTTGGTGTCCAAATACCACACAGGCCTTTCACCTTTATAATCGCAAATTCCCAAGCTCTCTATGCCATGTGGAGGTTCCACCAGCAAACCCTTCTGTTCCGAAGCACTGCCCACTATGTCATTTTTTCCCACCTTGAAGTCTAATTCCACACCAATTGGCTCGTGCTTCTCCTTAAGATGTGCGTCTTTTGCATCATTACTTTCCTTCCCTTCCAACGTTCTACTGACAAGTACCCTTTAGTTTGTTCAGTCTTCAGTTCCTATTTGCATCCTTTATGTCCCTTTGCCATACATACAAGAAACCTTTTAAGGTCGTAAATTGGTAAGCTTCCCCAAGCCTTTGGCTATAAAAAGTTTCCCAAACCTTCGGCTATAAAATTCAAACGCGTTGCATGTTCAAGCTCAAGATACCTCTAGTTGCGGAGTTCTCCCATTTCGTTGGGCAGCTCTTCAATTTTACTATGATTTAAATTCAATGTTTGCAGGTTCTAGAGTCTACCGATTGAATTGGGCAACTGTCTCACATCAGAAAGGCTAAGATCAAGATATTTTAGAAGTGAAAGGTTTTGAATGGGAGTTTGGTAGCTCATGTATCTGACATTTCATCAAGTGGCTTTAATATAAAAAGTCATCCAGCCCTTGGCTTCAATCAAATTGCTGCTTATTTTGTCCTGTCTGTGCCTGCCATTCAAATGAATTTTCCCTTCAGTAGTGGTGTGACCCGTTTCCCTCTTCAATCTGGTGAAATACGTTTATAATAATATGGCACAAGGAAAATACTCAATCACACATTTTTTTACTAAGTTATGCTAAAGAAGAAGTTAAATTATTTAATTTACTAGCAGTTAAATAAATCTGATGGAAAGAATCCCCAACCGAAGCCTTCTACATCTCTTAGAGTTCCTCTTTTCAGGTTTGTCAGATTTCGTGTTAATGCTCTTGTTTATCTGATTTTGTAAATTTTGCATATTCAATCTTCAACTCACATTTATTTTGATATTGAATGTGACCAAATGCTGCTGCAAACAATTTGCTGGACTTTAGAGTCAAATTTGGGCTCGGTCACAAAAGTAAATATTGAATCCATTAAACCAGATCCAAACTTTGTCATAATGTTATGATCGGCATAAAGTCACATGAGAGTGTGTGTTGTGTATATTGTATATATATATATATATATATATATATATATATAGAAGAGAGAGAGAGAGAGATGAGCATAATATTAGCAAAAGCATTTGGCTAACGATGGTAGAACAAAAGCAGCAATTACTTGTGTCTGAATCCAACGTTCAAACCAGTTTTTTTTTAAATTAACCGTTCACATATTATCTTAAAAATAATTTGGTAGGTGAACCAAGCTAATAATTGAGATCAAAATAAGTCTGAAACCATTTTCTCCATGCCTAATGTTATTAAGATTTTCCTTGAGTATATATATATATATATATATTATGACAATTATTGGACATGGATTGAATTTCATGACCCACATTTTTTGGTAAACTTAGAACAATTAAAACTGCTAGTTTTAAATTTTCGTGTATCCAGTTTCTCTCTAGTTTTTTTTTCCATACCTATAAATTTGTACCTTTGGAGTTCAAATGCGAAGGAAAAATTTCAAAAATCCGACTGGAATCTGGGTTACCACAGTGGCAGTGGCGAACAGCCATAAATAGTAGAGTGCTCCATGGATTTGGTACTCCATCAAGTTGTTCTACCATTGCAATTTCATGACCACACTGTTTATGTAAGAACAGTACATTATGGTTGTTAGTACAATTTAATGGTCTGCCCCCTTCTTTAATTTCTAGTTGCTGAATTTATAAGAAAGAATAAACCCGTCGGTTGGCATTAGAAGTACAACGTGCCCATTGCTTAATTTGGACTATGGTGAGCCCATGTGCTCTACAAGCTGGCAAGGTATATGGCCCAATCCCTATCTTCTACGGTCACGTACAAAACCACCCAGTTTCAACCACATCTTACCCAAATAAAGAAATGTTTCTTTATTCCTCAGCAATCACTTCCCAATCATCTCAGCTTCAGCAGAAATACTGTTTTTAGCTTTACCAAACATGAACATATTTCTTGAAAGTCCATAGGCACCAAATGACAGTGTGGAAAGTAACTTTCCAACACTTGTTGCCAGCCTCGCTTAACACTGTTGTTCTTAGCTACCATTGTCAACATCATTACTGCTAGAAAACATCATTACTGCTAGAGAGCAAGAAACCGAAAAAAGTGATCTGCATCTTCCTCTTGTCATTTATACATGAAGAACCATTGCACTTCAATCTATCTAAAGTAGGGAATGAGAATCTGCCTACATAAGCAATATACACAAACTTATTTTTTCTCTCTTTTATGAATCTCCCTGTTTCTCTCACCTCTTTCAATTTCTCTCCTAAAATCTCTCTTTTTATTTCTCTTCGGTTTATCTCTCACCTTTAAATATCTTTCTCTTTTGCCTGAAAATCACTTTCTCTTCGTTTCTCTTGAATTTATTTCTTTTCTGAGTCACTCTCTCTCTCGCTGTCTCTCTTCAATTTTCTCTCTTAAAATCTCTTTATCTTTCTTTCGTTAATCTCTCCCTCTCTCTCTTCTGTTTGTATCTTAAAATCTCTCATTCTCTCTGTCAATCTCTCTCTCTCTCTCTCCCCCCCATGTTGTCTCCCTTTCTTTCTCTGCCTCCCTTTCATTTCTTTTTTACGATCTCTTTTTCTATCTCTTCGATCTCACTCTCGGCAATTTCTCTCTTAAAACATCATTTTCTCTTAATGTTATTAATCTCTCTATTTGATTTCTCCCTCTGTACCTTCCCTTCTCTTTCTTTATGATTTCTCTATGAAAATTTCTCTCCATTATTAATCTCTTTCTGTCTATCCTAGATTTGCCTCTCTCTCTCTCTCTCTGTCTCCCTCCCTCCGCCCCCCCTCTGTCTCTCTCTCTCTTGTCTGTCTCTTTTAACATTATAAATAAGGTTGAACTACTATATAACTTTTATTATGAATAAGGTTGATCTTTGCTGGCTCTCTCTCTCTCTCTCTATACATAAATGCAACATTGATCCATGACTGCTGCTAAATAAATCCAGAAGAAAACCTCAACCCCAATCTTCTACGTCACCTGGATCTGTACTTCACTGACAATTAAGAAGGAAAAAAAAAAGAACATTAGAGGCAAGTGCGCTCATGCAGGGGTAAGCTAATAAAATAAGAATGATATTAAAGTAAAGATGAAAAAACTTGCTAAATCACATCCTAACTAGTGTAACATGGTGCCAGATATATGTTGCCCGCAGTGGCACGTGATCACTTAATACCATTCAGTCATTTAGATCCCAATCCAGTAATCAAGAACATATTGATAGTCTTTTTTTTCCAGACTGTGATTCATTTTTTTAAATAGAAATTATTTGTTTTAATATTGTTTGCAGTAATTATTTTTCTTGCTTTAAAATATTAAAAAAAACAAATACCAATAACTTGAAAAACTTGCCAGAGTTATAGAAGAAATTAGGCAGTGCTGAGAATAATGTGAGAAGGCAAATCAGATTGTTGACTGTCCTTACGTCTCTTAGTTGTCCAATATGCAGTTTCTAGGTAGAATATTTCTTGCTTTCTTCTTATTCTTCTCCTTTCAACAGAATCTGATTAGTCAAATTTCAATTTAATTTCGCAAAGTAGAGAATCTAAATGGCATTTCATGTCCGCCTGTGATAATTCTATAAAATTCATGACCATGGCAATTTACTCTACCATCTCCTAGAGAGGAAGCCTGAGCAATACTATACCATAGTATAGTATTTGGTGCAGCCAGACACTGTCAGGCCGTACCTAAAAAGACAGGTTATGCACAGGACCTGGCCAAGCCTAGCTTGGTATGGGTAGGCTAGGTCGCACCAGGCTGTACCGGCGGCCACAACGCAAGCCTGGCTTAACCAGGTATGGCCCCGGCCGGCCTGGCTCAACAGGTCTTGCCTCCTTAGGATATGCCAGTGGCCGGCCTGTTTCTGGCCAGGCCATTCTAGGCCTGTCTGTGGCTAGCCAAGCTACGCCTGCAGCTAGGCTTACAGCCAGACAAAACAAGCCATGTGGCTGGCCTGAAGCACATTTTTAGGTCTGTTGTCTGCCACTCAGCTAGACCTAGCTTGCTGGGTGCTTGGGAATAGCTTGCCCTTGGCACAGTCAAACTCTCGCTCAATTTTTTGAACAATTTTAACCTTATTAGGGAATTATGTAATTTGAAGCTAATAATAACTAATTAATAACTAATTATACTTAGCTAACTCAGCCAGGCCTAGCTTGCTGGGTGCTTGGGAATAGCTTGCCCTTGGCACAGTCAAACTCTCGCTCAATTTTTTGAACAATTTTAACCTTATTAGGTAATTATGTAATTTGAAGCTAATAATAACTAATTAATAACTAATTATACTTAAAAAAAAGACTAAAATGCCATTCGGTCTTTTTCATCTATAAATAATCATTGTTTCTACCTTCTAATACATCATCAACCCCTTGGAGCCCTCTCTCTTTGTAAATACTTTTTCATTTCTACCTTCTAATATGCCTGACAACCCTTGGAGTCTTCCCTCTCCTACTCCAAACTTTCTTCTTATCCTATTTTCACTTTAATATCTCTCTTCAGTGCTTCCTCATTTTCAATCTTGCAGTATTTCTTCTTCTTCAATTTTTATAATCGAGGAGCTCATGAAAGGCTCTTGTCTACTTTCTTCAACTCATTGGAGTCCTCATTTGATGACCTTATTTGGTAGTGGAAGCAAAGAAGTGATTTATTCTTCGACTTTATCAAGGTATGTTGATCTTTTCTATTTTTTTTTACTTTTTGATTTCATGTCAAGCCAATTAATCCATAGAGATGGATTCGGAGAGAGAAGGATTTTTCTTAAAGCTATGGGAGTATGAACAATGCAAGTTTGTCTTTTTAATTCTCTCTTTCTGTATTTTCTTAAATATCTGTCTTTTCAACTACTTCTTTTTTTTGAAACTATATCTATTTTTTTAATTCTCTCTCTTTCAAATATCTTTCTCTCTCCCACTCTTTCTTTTAGGTTGCTCTCTCTTTAACCTCTCCAATTTTTACTTTCCTCTTCATTTTGCTCTTTCTTTCAATCTCTATCTTTTCCTTTTTTGAACTTCCCTTTCTCACTCTTTTTATTTCTTTCTTTGTTTTTTTTTGTTCTCCCTCTTCTTTAACTAATCTCTCATTTTTTTTTTCTAGTTTTTGTCTCTCTTTTATTAATCTCTCTTGTTAATGTCTCTCTTTAAATCTTTCTCTTTTGGAGTGATTACTATACTTTAAGCTCCTTGCTTAAATCCAAAGATATGTTGACAAAGAAAGGGTGTGATGTAAATGGAGACATGGCTACTGATGAACATTACACATGCCATTTTATATGGAGCAAATATTAAGATAAGTTGGACCGATAACCTATTGTACAATAAGAGATCCTGTGCGCCCAAATTTAAATATGGAGCAGATATTTGAATCTTGTGGAATGCATCAGGGATCCACTCCCACCAAAAAAAAAAAAATGGACGGCTAGAAGGAAACCCATCAGTAAAAATTCGGTTGACGAGTTAACGACGGTGACAATGAAAAGCGTCATGTTGATTGATGACATGTCCATGGGCATCTATAAAGACTAGATATTTACCAACTATTATGGGAACCATCAGTATTGAAATGAGTATCACTAACGTCCAATGAGAACCATCATTGCTTATTGAATCACTAATGTTCGATTCCGCTGTCACTAATGGTGAGTCTTCCCTTAAACGTGTAGACAACCCATTGTTTACTGAGTTATCTTGAGCACATCAATAAATATACAACTTTTACGAACCGCGTATCAATGCCATCAGTATTTATCTAGGTGACGTTGTTTCTTCTGTCAGCATATGTTTAAAAGCTTGCTCACAGTTTCTCATGATATATCTTCCTTTATGACTGATGGTTTTTCGTCTTCCATCAATGAACACTTATCCTTATTTTTCTGTTGCAATCAGGGGCTTGAGACAACTTGTGTTAAGGTCCCCAAGGTAGATACTAAATGTACAAAGGTAGATATGCTCATAGATAGTGTAAATCAAATTATAGCTTCACTTGTGGGATCATTCGGTTAAGTTTCAAATATATTTTCTATTAAAATCATGCATACCATTTCTTGTAACATATTTTACTTGTTCTATGCAACTTTGCCGCCTGATTTACGCCATTGATAAGTATAGATGAAATTTGAAGTCTAGATTATTGGACTTCGTTTCATGTTTTGAATATTATTACCAACACCATTGGAATATCTAAGATGGGCTACATGTATCGAAAAATTTGTTACACTTATTCATACATATGTACTTGTTATTAAGGATAATATCAATTCATTTGTCTGTTAATCAATAATATGTTCTGTATAATACATTGATTGCATTTTGTTCTGTTATTGATATCGTGCAAGGTTTTTTTGTATTCCTATTTTCCAGGTTGTACATGATATAGTATAATATAAAACATATTACAACCTTTTACTGACAGGTATCTCACATCAGTAAAAGTGCAATCTAGCATCCATAAAATAGCTATTACTGACAGGAAGCAATTGTCAATATTAAATATTAATTTTTCTGGTGGGTATTTCCGTTAGTAAAAAGTGCACTGACGGTAGCCAGTCGTTACGGGTGTGTCAGTAAATCCTTAGCAATACAAGATGGCCACGATTTTCAGTGTAAGTGCACAAATGACTGACTGATGTAAGCAAGCGTCGCTACCCCATGCAATACACTAACAGCAACAGCCATTAGTATAATTCGACATCTACTAACGGTCTAGTGGACCCCGTCATTGAAATATTTAGTAGCACAATCTACACTCATGGATCCTGACGTCCATCAATAAAATTATTAATGGTGGTCTAGACATTTTTAATTGACGTTTTTTTAAATGTCAATAATGTTTTCTTTTTGATGATCCAAGCCTTAGGATGCCAATAAATTGGATTTGGACCATATGTATCGTTTTATAATGTCCAGTTACCGATGCAAACTGACCAGCAGTAGGCTCCCATGTTTTATTAAGAACGGGATGAAATTGGAAACTATACACAAACTATAAATGTCCGATTTATTGGATATGGTCCACCTATTTCAAAACGAATTCAAATGTGGCAACATTTCAATCTAACTTTTGTATTCATAATCTGAATTTTATATGAATTTGACTTTTTAATTAGCATTCTCTATACAAATCCAGCTTCTAAATAAACAACTAATCATTTCAAACCACAGTAGTTGATATTTTAAGAATCGACTTCCAAAATACATGGATATCGGATAGACATTTGTTTAAAATTGAACATAAATTTAAATCAAATCAAATATTGACTGACTCAAAAAACTCAAGCTGGAGCTCAACTTGACGATACAACATCGAGCTCGAACCCAACTTATTTAGCTTGCTTATGCTAAATATGTACTGTTTCTTTTAACTCGTTTAGTTAGTACTCGTTTAACATGATGTCCCCATGATTGGGCTTAGGATCAGGATCGCTGGGACTCATACAAATCTAGTTCAGCTGTTGTTTTTCAACAGACTCTGTTTGACAGAACCATGAGCTCAGTACTAAGTGTGAAAGGTCTCTCTAACGATAGCAACAAATTAAGATCAAGTGGCACTAGCCAGGCAAGGTTGGTTCAGACCAATTACATGGCCAGGCTAGATTTTCTAGCTAGTCTTTCTAGCAATTTGCTTTCATGTTGGCTTTCTTGATTTCATACACATAAAGCTGCAGTTGAGGGTTTAAAAGAAGAAATCCAACATTTTTCGCACAGTGGTAAAAATGTACAGTTCATTAAGTACCTCGGTTGTTGCTGTGGCTTATATATATGTACATAAATATATATGTGTGTGTGTGTGTGTGTGTCTGTATAACAGTAGAACTCGACCCCATTTGCAATCTGCTTGCCGACAGAAGGACAGCAAGTTGTAGAAATTAAAGGAAAATAAGAGAGGAAAGCTTCAGCTTTGGAAGCTTTTTTGATCAGTGTGTGAAGGGTGTGGAATAGTTGGGTCTGATTTTAACCCAGATGTTTATCTTGAACAAATTTAAGTGTTTTTTCTTTTTGACGAAAATAAAGTTCATGCAATGCACGGGATTGTTTGCCAATTATGTATTGTGGTCCATACCGCTGTCTACAAACTACAAAGTCTATTTTTTTCTTTTCATTTTTGCTTGGATCTTGATGGCTGGGGCAAGCCAGGCGTGTTATACATTCACTTGCTGTCACTGAATTTTGGCCATATTATAATCAAGTAAATTGCTGAGAAACATGTGATCCAGCAGGGCCTGCTTCCTCATAAAACAACCGATGCCAAAAGCCTCATATGGACATGTTGGTGTGATTTCTTAGAATCTTACACTTTGGAAAAAGTTTTATAATTTCAATGCTTTCATATATCCATCTGAGTTAAAAAACACACTGTAAAATGCATGAATTATAAATTTTCAACTATAAGCAGTTTCCAATTTTTTTTCAAACATCTCATATAATTTTGAAGAAATGTGTATAGTGCTAGCAAGTGCATCTTCTTAAAAGTTAAGAATGTAGGCACATTTTCAGACTACGGGTTTGTGTTTTAAATTTATGAAGATCATTAAATGCATATTAATGGCCTAAATGTGAAAACCTTTGAAGGCCGCTCAAATAATGGCCAACTTGGGATTTTATCATATCAGCTAATAAATCAGGGCCTTTGTGCATCAATTGATGGATTGAAAACAAAATAATATTTAAAATTGTTTTTAAAAATTTTCTTAAAGGAAAAAGGTAACTTTTAGTATCTGTACAGATTCAAGCCAAAAAAGGACATTGCCTTCTATTTGGCCCAAATAGCATCAGATTTATCATTTATACATGGTACCTGCTGGTATTCACAAAATTGATCTTTGTTTTCAATTACAAAAAAAAAAAAAATCATAGAGTTGGTCATCAATTTGAGGAAGTTAAAAGAGGTAGACAAGACTCCGTTGATGCATAAAAGGTATGCCAGTTCAGTTCAACAACACTTCAATTTACCGGACCGAAATCAAACAAGAGGGAGAGGGAGAGGGAGAAAGAAGAGGCAATGAATGGAAACACACATATTTAACCAAAATAATTAATTAGAATTTGTCACTAATTTTCAGTAACATTATCTATATATGTCTAGTCTTTCCCCAAGATGGTCCGTTAACTCCTGCAGCAGATGGAGTGCTGGACATGAGTCGATTGTCAACGATTGAAGGTTGGAGAGGCAGGCGATCTGTTGCTGTGCATCGGTGGGACATGTAGTTTCATTTTGTTGTTGTTGGGGAGTAATATTATTCACGTTCACCAGAGACTTCAGATTGGGGAAATCCCAAAGCGATAGCCCTCTCAGTTTCGGGAGGCATTGCCAGTGGCCTCCCAAGCTAATGTCCTTAGAGAAAGAGTGTAGGTGAAATTCCTCCAGTTGAGAGAAACCCCACACCCACTGGGGCACCCTTCCCCATTTGACCTCCTCATCAACATTATTGCCTCTCAAATACAGACATGTAAGGGAGGGTAGAAATGTGGGTACTTGTGATGGCAATGGCGATGGAAGTAGTACTGCTGATTCTGAATCCAACCCCAACTCAATGAGGTTAGGTAGTTGCTAAAGCAATTTCCATCCCAATCTTGCACTTGGGCAATTCTGAATCCAACCCCAACTCAATGAAGTTAGGTAGTTGCTCAAGCAATTTCCATCCCAATCTTGCACTATCAATGAGGTTAGGGAGCTGCTTCAAAATGTTCAGGTCAGACAACCACAACCTCCTTACAGCTGGCATGTGATCATCAGCTACTTGCTCTACCCTACCACATCCCTTCACCTCCAACGACTCCAATGCAGGCATGTTAGCGAGTCTTCAGCTTTTACATCTCACGACTACAATGCAGGCAAGTCACCAATCGTGTTGAGCCCATCACACTCCCAAATCTCCAAGGACTTCAGCAAAGGCATGCTCCGTAATTCACACAATGTTGGGCAGTCGCTGACCCCCAATTCTTCCAATGATTTAGTTCCTATCACTGTTGCCCTTGATGGGCAACTTAGCAGCCATACTGTTCGCAGCTTCCCATAATTCGTGTCCGAATACCATGCAGGCCTATCTCCTGTATAACACCAAATTTCCAACCTCTCTATGCCATGTGGAGGTTTCAAAGCCTCCAGCAAACCCTTCTGTTCAGAAGCACTACCAACTTTATCATCCTCTCGCACCTCGAAGTCAAATTTCACCTTAATTAGTTCATTCTTCTCCTTAAGCTCTGCTTTCTGTGCATCAATTACTTTCACCCTTCCCCCACCCAAACCTTCTATTTACAATTCCCCCTTTAGCTTATTCAAGTCTTTTATTTCCTTAATATTGCATCCTCTTGTATCCCCCTTGTCATCGCATACCATAAACCTATGCAAGGTTCGTAAATTAGTAAGCTTCTCCAAGCCTTCAGCTACAAATCCCAATTCTCTGCATCTTTCAGGCAAAGATACCTCAAGTTGCACACTTCGCCTATTTCCTTGGGCAACTCTCCAATTCTGCTATTACTTAATCCAATGTTTGCAGGTTACGGAGTCTGCCGATTGAACTGGGCAACCGTCTCACATGAGAATGGCTTTGATCCAAATATTTTAGAAGTGCAAGGTCTTCAATGGACTTTGGCAGCTCATCGATCTGACATTCCCTCAATGACAACACTCTCGACTACTTGAAATTGGCTAAGTCTTTAGTATAAACCAAAGGCAACTCACTCATAATATTGTGCACAACTTATTTGCTGCTCTTCAGGCATTACGCTTTTGCACTTCTGCATTGTCGACACCAAGTAATGACAGATGGTGGGTGTGCTCAGTAGCAGAGGCATGACTATATTCCTTTCCACCTATATATAAGGCAAGGTCATGCAAAATGTCATGCAATTTGAGATCCTTATATTCAGTTTCTTCAATCATGAACCGATTTATCAAGTCACTAATCCATTGGTTAGCAGTCACTTCCACATCAATGGCTTTCTTTTGGTCAATCAATCCATGTGCCATCCATTGCATGACCAATCTATCCATTTTTATCTCATGATCCTTTGGATAAATGCAGCAATATACAAAACAAATCTTCAAATAATGTGCCAAGTCATCGTAGCTCAGCATGAGACCAGGAAGAACGCTACCACATATTTCAGAGGATGATGATGTTGAGGAAGGCATCTTCCATTCCCAGATCTCACTCTTCTCATCGGTTTCCCAGTCGTCTTTCGTCTTCATTTTTGTACCCATTAAGGATCCTACCATCTGAACAACAAGTGGCAACCCATCACATTTCGCCACTATTTTCTCCCCAATACGTTTCAAATGGTGACTCTCTAATTCATGTTCTTGTTTCTTTGCCACACACAGAAACAAGCTCCAACTTTCATCGAAAGACATTTGTGGCAATTTATGAATTTTAGCACCAATCGCTTGGGAGACTTCTACCTTTCTATTGGTGATCAAAATCTTGCTTTCCTTTGCACCTCCCAACAGGATGGCTGCTAAGTCTCCCCACCACCCATCTAATTCACATAGATCATCTAAGATCAATAAGAACTTTCTCTTTGACAGCTTACTCCGTAATCGTGTGCACAAATCACACAAGGAAGTGGTACCCTTAAGTTCTCTGACCGATTCCTTGCATATCTTTTTCATCAAACCCATACGATTTGGCTTCTCTGAAACACAAACCCACCACCTGCGGTTCCCAAACTGTTCTTTGACTTCATTAAAAACCATTTTTGCAAGAGTTGTTTTCCCAATCCCACCTTGACCTACAATGGATACAATAGAAACACCATCTTTTCCGAGCGCACTACTCTCATTGAAGCCATCAAACAAGAGTTCTTTTACTTTCTCTTTATCATCTGCCCTACCCGTGGGTGGTTGTGCAGTACCTATGAGATGGGTTATCTCTCGAGAATTGTCATGTTCACCACCAATAGGAACCTCACTCTTAACTTTTGGTGTTGTGTTGTGCAAATCCATCATTTTCTTATGTTGTTCCATTTCATTAAGCCTTTGGTTGATCTTTTTAATTTCATTCCCAAGTTGGTAAGATTCAGATACATGTTCCTTAAAGCAAGGGCACAGAGTGGTCCAGGGCTTCCTTACCTTGTCCCTTTTGCAAAGTGCAATTGTGGTTTGGTATCGTTCGATGATGTCCTGGGCATCATTGAAAACATCCTTCAGCTCTCCCTCCAGATCTCTGTTGTGCTCATTGCTGAAAAAGGGCTTCTGATCTGTGACTTTGAGGGCCTTCTGAAAGCATCTGAACTTCTCCTAGAGCACCTCGAGATCATCTTTGGCATTCAAGATGAGATCCACCTTTTCTTCCAACAAGCTGGCTACAGCCCCAACAGAATAGAAATAGGTGTTTGCACAAGGGTGTCGATTACTGTTGTCATCTCCTCTGTTCTTTTTTTCTTGGTAGAAGAAAGAGCTAGCAGAGGAAGACAACTAGAAATCTGAAAATGGAAGGAGAGGAAGGCAAAGGAAGGCCAAACAAATTTAGGTCCACCACTGCTTAAATCTGAAAATGGAAGGAGAAGGAAGACAAAGGAAGTGCTCTACAGGCTGGCAAGGTCCATGATTGGTGCTAAATAAATCCATAAAAATTCCTGAACCCCAAACTTCTACATCACCTACACTTCCTCTTTCTCACGTTTGTGGGATTTATAATTGTATTACGTAAAAAGTTTGGATGCATGATTTTTTTTTTCAAAATCCAAAATTTTGTTTAGCCCATCCAATTTTCGTGACCTGACCATTGACTAGAAGTACAACTTGTTCGTGCCGCGAGGGAATGCCATCAACCTTGCCAAACTCAAGGCTGGTCTATTGTGAAGAGACAAAGATGATGATGTCCCCATGATGACCATTACAAAGTGTTTCATATTTAGACTTATGATCAGGATGTCTGGGGCTCATACTAATCCAGTTCAGCTGTTGTCGTTCAACAAGCTCTGTTTGACAGAACAATGAGCTCAGAACGGGATGTGAAAGGTCATTCTAACAATGGCAACAGAGCATGATCAAGTGGAACTAGCCATGCAAGGTTGGCTCAGACCAATTACATAGCCAGGACTAGGTGTTGTTACTAGTCTTTTCAGCTATTTCCTTTCAAGTGGGCGTTCTTGATTTCATGCATAGAAGGCTTCAGTTGAGGGTTTAAAATGAGTGACGCAAGAAGCAAGTCCAACAATATCCCCAAAAGAAAAAAATTGTTCTTCCAATCAAACTCTCATTTTCACACAGTGGTGAAATGTACAGTTCATTAAGTACCTCTGTGGCTCTGTCTCTCTCTCTCTCTCTCTCTCTATATATATATATATATATATATATATGTATATACTCTATATATGTATATATATAGATCTAGAGATATTAAAAAAACAGTAGATCTTGACCCCATCTGCAATCTGCTTGCCGACATATAATCACAGCAGTTGTAGAAATTGGAGCAAAAGAAGAGAGAAAAGCTTCAGCTTTGGATGCTTTCTGATAGGTGCATAAAAGGTCAGACTTTCACTCCCAGAAGTTTATCTTGATCCAATGAACGATGCTGGGAGGTAGGCTTTCCACCATTTATTAAGAAGGATTCATATGTACACGACAGAAGTTTATCTTGATCAAATTTAGTGTTTTCTTCTACAAAAAAAGTACAAGTATCGGCAATTAAGAAAAATAAACATTATAGGCTAAGTGCACTCATGCAGCGGTATACAAGCTAATAGAATATGAATGGTATTAAGTTCAAGACAAAACAATTAATAAATGGAGTTCGAACCAGTGAAAATGCTGTCAATTACATATTGTGGTTCATACGGATGTTGACAAATTCAATTTTTTTCTTTTCATTTTTGTCCACTTGTGTGTGGCTTAGCCTACCATCTTTAGATCCCTCGTATTTTATTTTCCTCTTGAAATCCCAATCAAGGAATCAAGAACAAATTGATAGTGGTCCCTCCTTTTTTTTAGACAGTGATTCATTTTTTTTATGAAATTACAAATTTTGGTAAATACCAATAATTTCAAAAATATGTCATAGTGTTATAGGAGAAATTATGGCCGTGGTGAGAATATAATGTCCATGATGGGTATTATATGAAAATGTAAATCAAATTCTTGAGAGATCGGTGAGTCCTTATGGTCTCTTATTCATCTAATATGTAGTTTATAGCCAGAATATTTCTTCTTTCAATAGAACCTGATTAGTTAAATTTAAATTTGATTCCACAAGGTATAGTAGCTAAATTGCATTTGAAGTCTGTTTGTAATAATCCTATACAAAATTGATCATTTGCAATTCATTCTGTCCCCACATATAGAGAAAACCCCAAGCGGCATAGCATCGTTGCCTGGACTGACAAGACAATGAAAGTTCACTGTTAGTTCATTTATTATGGGTGCTACTGCTAGGGACTGAAAAAGATTGATGGATGACACTTTAGTTGACATGTACTCTGCTCTCCACCCAGAACCGGGTTAGAGGAAAAAAGGAAGGAGCTTCAGCCTCCTCAGGGCATTCATATAAACTAAAGCAAAAAATACAGTTGTGAGATGAATTTAATCCAAACCATCAATCAGTAAAGAAAACACGGTGACAAGAGCGTCATTTTCATCAGGATAGACCAAGGGTATTCATATAAAATAAAGCAAAAAAAAGTAGTTGTGATATATATTTAATCCATAATATCTACCAGTAAAAGAGACAAAGTGACGAGAACATCATTTTCTTTACGATGGACAAAGGGTATTCATACAAACTAAAAGCAAAAAAAAAAAAAAAAAAGAAGACAGTTATGAAATGAATTTAATCCAAAGCATCCAGCAGTCAAAAGACAGTGATAAGAGAATAATTTTAATTACAACAGACCCAGAAGAATGGCTGCAAGGTGCATGACAATGACACTGGACTGCTTAATTGGATGCCGGTTTTAAGCACTAAAAGAGTGCACTGCTCATTCATTGAAGAAGAAGCCCCTTTGACCCTTCTCTCTCTCTCTCTCTCTCTGTGTGTGTGTGTGTGTGTGTGTGTTTCATTCCATATGGTGACTTCAACTGATTTGGTGACATAGCTTCCTTTTATTGCTGGAACATTGCCTAATTTCCATCTTTTGCCTGTCTGTGCAATTTATGGAGCAAGTTTGCTTAGCTTAACAACAAATGCATGGCGTGAAGCAGCAACCACAGTACTTTATATCTATTTCTTCAAACTTCCATCTGGCATTCCCTAATTCGTTTTCTTCTACTTTACTTCATATGTGTCAATGCATGCACGCATGCATCTGTTATGTGTGTGTGAGAGAAAGAGAGATTGAAAAAGAGACAGAGTCAGAGTGAGAGAAAAAAAGGAAACAGTTGAGTGACCAAAAAGGAGTCCACCCATGAGGAATGAGATTCCTTCACCAAAGAAATATTGTCTCAGAGACCCTAACCACCTAAACTTTTCATGTTGACATGACACCCCTAAACTTTTTCCCCTCTCTATGTATCTTAAACTTCTTCTATATTCAACATTAATGGCACAACAAGGTTTAAATACCAAGTCAATAATAGATGGTAGAATTTCACTTTCTATTTCTAGCTGAAAATAAGTCCTTCACCTCATTCCCCACACTAATTTTGAAGTTCTTGACGTTTGAAATATACTGTTGTGCATCATCTTCATTCCTACGTTCAGTTAGCTGGTACCACAATTTTTTTGAAGCAGAAAGCACTCTCTTGCTTGGGAGTCAAGAGCAAACATTTCTTTAGGAGTACAAACGTTATTACACATTACTGTTAGTTGGTTGAATCAGTTCATGTGATTGAACCACATTCCCATTGTGTTCCCAACTTATACATGTTGTGCCACTTTATTACACACACACACACACACACACATATACATATATATAAATATAAAATATGAGAAATAGTAACTAGCATTTGGGTCAAATGGCTGCCCATCCATTAGCAATGACTTTCTTGACCAAGAGTAGTACACCTAATTAAAGGTACAACATACAATTCTTGATTGATATTCAAATTTGGTCATCCGGAATAAGGGGACAGACACATTTTTAGCTCTTAAGGACTCATATCACTGCACACCAGCTTAACAACAGTTAATTTCCCATGTGCCACATGCCCAATTCTACCTGCAAAATTGGAAAAAGTGGTCACTCGGTTTGTGTGAAAATTGGAAAAAGTGATCACTCGGTTTGTGTGCATGCCTCAGGTGGGAACATTAAAAATTCTTTTACAATTATGAACAAAGTAAATAAGCACCTTTTTCACCCAAAGTAAATCTTCCCTCCTATATTTTCTCTTTTTTAACTTGGGTATCTTTCTTACTGCAAATACGTGAAAAGATAAAAGATTTACCTGAAGAAGAGAAAGGAACTGCAACTAAACAGAAAGATGCAGATCTGAAACGGGTGCAGTTGGTACACCCTTTTGACTTCAGGGAGGGTGCATGCACTGCCATTCAGGGACCTGTGGTTATAGCCTCTACTGGGGTTCAGGCAAGGTAAACACCGTGGCTGTTAGGGGTATCAATCATTTTTAATAGTCACAATTAATGCCGTGGCTGTTGCATAGAACAAACAAAGCAGATTTTTGCTTTAGCCAGTGATGATGACCAACCTGTTCCATTCACGTAAATGACCATGGCCGTTGTGTAAACGCACAAGCTGCAGACCGATACAGCTGCTCACCGGATGAAGGAAATTGTGAAGATCATGCCAGCTCAACGAATGAAGAAAATCATGAAGATCATGACAAATCAAACAAAAGGCAACTATACCCGTTAGATTTGGAGTGATAAATCAAGGAAGAACACCTCACGAGGCAGGGAATCTAGGCAAGAAAAGTGTCAATGTATCCTCATCAAAGGAGAAAGAAATGATTATAGAAACTAGAAATTTAAGGAAGGATTGTTTGAATTTTAAACAAATCTGTAACAATCCCTCCAAGAAACATGCATAAATTATCTCATCAAGGGAACCTCATATCCATCATTTTTCTTGGTGTGAGAGACAGTGGACGTAGGATTCTTTTTAATCCGAACCACTTAAAATTTTAGTCTTGAATTTTTCCTTTCATGGTATCAGAGCATAGTTCCGTGAGGATTAAAATTTCTCCATGGCTTCCGGTGCATCCTCTTCGTCCTTCATGGCAGCTAAGTATCCATATCCTTCAACGGTTAATGTTGCAAATTTTATCTCTTTCAAAATCTCTGACAAGAATTACTTGCTTTGGAAAACCCAAATGCTTGGGCTGATTGGAAGCCAAGACATGATAGGTTTTATTGATGGACAAATCTCCAAACCGACCTCTACCATTGAAATTGTTGAAAATGGTGAGGCCCGTTCTGTCCCAAATCCAGAATTCTTTGCCTGGAAAAAATCAGACCGACTTCTTAGAGGGTGGATCACTGGATCACTCTCAGAAGAAGTGCTAGGTCTTGTGGTTGGACTCCAAAGCTCTGCTGAAGTCTGGAATGCTCTTATAATGGTCTTTGCTAGAGAATCAAAAGACTGAGAATTTCTGTTGAACAGAAAATTGCAGACTTTTCAAAAGCAAGATAAAACTGTTACTGAGTATATAACAGGTTTCAAAACCATATGTGATGAGTTGGCAGCCATTCGGAAACCTCTGTCGGATCAAGACAAAGTTTGTTGGCTCATAAATGGGCTTGGATCAGGTTATGAATTGTTTACGACGTCGATACTTCGACCTCCTATTCCTGCATATATTGATGTTGTTTCACTGCTTGAAAGCCACGACAACGTGAAAAACCTCCATGGGTTCCAACTCAATCCTAATGCTGTGTTCATAAGCCAGCAAGTTCAAGTTCAACCCTCTTACTCTCACAATTAAAGAGGATGTGATCACTATAACAGAAAAAATAGTAACTCTCGCTTCAACTCGCGAGGACGTGGACTTCCACCCGCTTCTCAATCTCGTCCCACCAACACTCCAGCCAATGTCGGACGAAATACCACTCAATCTTCAGTCAAAGAATGTGTCAAATTTGCGGCTTGAGTAATCACACGGCATTCAAATGCTACCACAGATTCAATCAGGCGTATCAGCCCAAAGATCTTCCAAAATTTTTTCCACTGTTCAAGTTGCCGATCCTAATAATGCAGACTGGTATCCGGACACTGGCACAACTTCTCATGTTACAGATGATCCAGGTAAACTGAAACATCTCATTAAATACCATGAAACTGATTCAGTTATGGTTGGAAACGGGAGCATTTACCGATAACTGATATTTGCTCTACTAATATTGATCTTGAAATACAACTCTCCCTCTTGATAATGTGTTGGTTGTTCCTGCGATAAAGAAAAATCTTATTTTTGTAAGTCAGCTTACGTCTTATATGCCCTATGTATTTGAGTTTACATCTGATTCGTTTGTAATTAAGGACAAGGAAACCAATCAGACGATTGCCAAGGGAGCTAGACAGGATAACAGCAACGTCAGAAATTTGGAATAGTCGCCTTGGGATCCATCAGCTAAGATCATTGATTTTTATCATCCAAGGGTAGAATAAATTTGACAGCAAAAAAGTCTATGTTTTCTATTTGTCAAAGTTGTCAATTGGGAAAAGCAACACGTTTGCCTTTTCTTCCATTAGATGATGAATATTATGAACCCTTTGAAAAAGTTCATTGTGATCTTTGGGAACCAGCACCAGTTGATTCTTGTCAAAAATTTCGATATTATGCTCTCTTTGTTGATCACCACTCTCGATACTCCTGGATCTATCCATTAAAATCTAAGTCTGATTTTTTTACAAAGTTTATGGAATTTCATAAGATGGTGACAACGCAATTCGGAAGATCTATAAAAATTTTCAAAGTGATGAAGGTGGTGAATTTAGGAGCACTGTTTTTCTCTCTTATTTAAGAGAATATGGAATCAAACATCTCAAGGCTTGCCCAAAAACTCCTGAACAGAATGGTTGGTGAAGCGGAAACACAGGTCAGTTACTGAACTTGGATTAACTTTACCATTTCATAGTAATTTACCAACCTGCTCTCACCGAAGCGAACCTCCCTGATCTTGCGAGACATCACAATAGTGAACCAGAACCTCCCTTTCTTGCTTCTTCTCTACAACCACCAGTCATGCCTCCCTTACCTTTATCACCACCAGAGTCACCAGCTTTTCGCTCACCATCACTGCTTAGCTCGCTAGCTCCTCACTCATCATCACCGCCTAGCTCACCCTCTCCAATCTCATCTAATGCCTTACCTAATACCTCTACTAGACTATCTCATCCTATGGTCATGCATTCTCAAAATGGTATTGTTAAACCCAATCCCAAATTCATATTAACTACCCATGCTCCCACCCAACCAAGACATTTTTCATTGCTGTTAAAAATCCCGGTTGGAGGCAAGCTATGGAGGATGAAATGGCAGCATTGATTGCAAATGACACATGGACCTTGGTACGTCGCGATCCCTCCATGCATATTATTGGCAGCCAATGGGTTTACAAAACCAAATTGAATAGTGATGGCCACATTGATAGACTTAAGGCAAGGCTGGTAGCACAGGTTTATACTCAAGTTGAAGGCATGGATTTCCTTGAAACCTTTTCACCAGTGACTATTCGGATCGTTCTATCTGTTGCTCTTATGAATAGCTGGCCACTTAAATAATTTTATGTCAAAAATGCATTCTTGAATGGCTGTTTGACTGAAACTGTATTCATTGAGCAGCCTCCATGTTTCAAAGATGATCGATTTCCACACCTTGTTTGCAAATTGTGCTATATGGCCTCAAACAGGCCCCTCAAGCTTGGTATGATCGGTTTGCTCAATTCTTATTTTCTCACAATTCTCAAGCCAGCTCTCCAGATCCATCGTTATTTGTTCAACTCCAACAGTCGACTGTAACTATACTTCTATTATATGTGGATGATATCATTCTCACTGGTCGCAGTCCTACTTTTCTTGCATCCTTTCAAAGGAAGTATCACGTACATTTGCTATGAATGATATTGGGGACTTACATTATTTCTTAGGCATTCAAGTTCAACGCACTGCTTCTGGACTATTCCTCAACCAGCAACGCTATGCTATGGAAATTGTAGAATGCGCTCAGATGCAATCGTGCAGATCAACTGTTACCCCAATGGTTACTAATGTTTCTAAAACAACACTGCAGAAGAAGAAGCATATCCCAATGCTACATTGTATCGCAGTCTTGTTGGCGCTCTGCAATATCCTACGTTTACATGCCAGACATCACTTATGCTATTAATTATGTGTCACAGTTTATGCACGTTCCCTCCCTGCGACATTTCTAGTTGCTGAAACGCATTCTTCCTATATTCACGGTACTATCTCTCTTGGGATGCAATTCTTGAAGCCCAGCAAATGATCAGTTCGAGCTTATTCTAATGCAGATTGGGTCGTCGCTCTACCAAAGGCTACTGCACCTTTTTGGGCTCCAATTGTATTTCCTGGGCATCTAAAATACAACAAAGTGTTGCGCGATCTTCTTGTGAAGTAGAATATCATGCTCTTCCAATGGCAGCAGCAGAACTAACTTGGATCATGTTCATTCTTAGAGATCTTGGACTGTTTCTCTCTCAACCTCCCTTGCTGTTATGTGACAATCTTTCTACTTTGCAATCCACCATCAAAACGGCCCATCACTCCCGGATGAAGCACATTGAGCTTGATTTTCATTTTGTACGGGAAAAAGTGGCTCTTGGATCGTTAGTTACTCAATTTATTTCGTCCGCTCATCAGCTTGCTGATATGTTTACAAAGCCATTGCCCCATCATCGATTGACAACATTGGGTCACCATCTCGGACTTCGCTACAGTCTACGCTCGAGATTGAAGGGGGATGTTAACACACAAGCTGCAGACCGTTATAGCTCCTCACCTGATGAAGGAAATCGTGAAGATCATGGCAGCTCAATGAATGAAGAAAATCATGAAGATCATGACAAATCAAACAAAAAGGCAACTATACCCCTTAGATTTGGAGTGATAAATCAAGGAAGAACACCTCACGAGGCAGGGAATCTAGGCAAGAAAAGTGGCAACGTATCCTCATCAAAGGAGAAAGAAATGACTATAGAAACTAGAAATTTAAGGAAGGATTGTTTGAATTTTAAACAAATCTGTAACAATCCCTCCAAGAAACGTATAAATTCTCTCATCAAGGGAACCTCATATCCATCGTTTTTGTTGGTGTGAAAGACAGTGGACGTAGGATTCTTTTAATCCGAACCACTTAAAATTTTAGCCTTGCATTTTTCCTTTCACGTTGTGCCCGTTGTATAAATATAAACTACAAATTTTATTTGGAACATAAAAGTTGCTACAATCTTTTTTGCATAATTATCTTGATAATATTTGATACATTATAGAATATGAAAAATCTATATTGACACCACCAACAGCAGATGCCGAAATCATGCTCCCTCTTTCGCTGGATTCACACCAAACGTGAACCTAAGCTGACCAAAACCGTCTCCTTCTTGTTTTGCATGGTTCACAATCTAATCCTCTGCTAGGTTCCGACATGTGGACAGCCTTCACAAGAGAAAACAGATCGCATGTCAGGAACAGAAACAGTCAAGATGGTCCGTTAACTCCGGCCGGGGGTGGAGTGCAGAACAGCTGTTGATTGCCAACAATTCAAGCTTGGAGAGGCAGGCGATCTGTTCCTTTGCATCCTTGGGACCTGTCGTTTCTACTGCATCATTTTTTTGGAGAGTAATATTATTGAAATCCGCCAGAGACTTGAAATTGGGGATGTCAGAAAGGCATTGGTGTCTTAGTTTCGAGAGGCATTTCCAGTAGCCTCCCAAGGTGTTGTGCTCGGTAAAGCCTTCCAGTTGCAATTCCTCCGGTCCGGAGAGACACCACACCCACTGGAAATGGATTGGATTCATATCAGCTTGAAAATGATTTCAACATGCATATTCTTGAATTATGATAGGTAAAAACAAATCCATTCGCAGTAGCAGCTTTATGGGGATTAGGCCCCTTACCTTTATTTAAACAAAATCGCCCATACAGAGAAAGGTTAGCATTATACAAATGCTAATTTTCACATTCAGAAAAACAAAGGGTTGACTAAACCCTCTGAATGAGCAAAAAAGAGAAAACAAACTATGAGCAACTGTTGGTCTGCACAAAATAAATTTCCCCTCCTTTAAATGGGCATTACGAACACACCAAAATCGAACATAGGATTCCCTTTTTCCTCCTTCACTCTGTACTGAAAACCTTCTAAAGTTCTTCTTCAAACAGCCCACACTCTCCTTCCATCAAGGTGTAGACGAAGCTTTCGGACTAGAGCATCAACCAAAGAGATTATTGTAATCTGTTCACCATATTCTTGTGGAAGCTGAAAATCTGCTCTAACACCTCTACCTCACCCTCCAACATGCCTCCTCTAGGAGCCAGCAATATCCACACTCCTTTAGCTCCATCACCAGTGAATTGACGGTTTCTCCCACTTTCTCTTGCAAATTGTTCAGAAAACTGGTATTCATATCTAGTTTTGTTGTCAGATTCAAGACATTTTATGTGGATTTCAAATTGAGTTTCAACTATTTTGTAAAATTTTAGAAATTTTTGCAAAAACTTCATCCTTGGTTTTTAGTAAATAAATCCAAGTATTTTTTGAAAAAATCAATCAATGTAAGGTAATAACAAAAATTAAGTATGTGTTGACTGGGGCTGGTCCCCACACATCAGTATGCACTAGTTCAAACGGAGACAAAGCATTATTCAAAGATTAATAAAATGGGAGTCTATAGATATTTTAGCATGCTTGCAAGTTTCACAAACATGTGACTTATAATTCAAATTTGGCAATAAAATATTCAGGGTGTGTCTTGATGGATGACCAAGTCTCTCATGCCAAAGCCCCCAAGCATGACTGATTTGGGTAGTCAAGGGGCATGCATTAATTTTAAACATAAAGTCATTTTCTTGAGTTTCCTATCCAATCTTCCTCATCAAAATAGTGTCTTCAAATACAACATTATTGGAGGACAAAATAACGACAATTTAAATATTTAACAATCTTTGAAACAGACAAGTTAATTGAGACAAGTATGTCGACTATCCAATGATCAGGTGTTAGGGAGATGAGAGCATTACCAATGGGAGGTCTAACACTTGCTGATGCTGCAGTACCATGTTAACTCACTTATTTTTTCGAGCAGTTGAGGCAAATTCGATGCATCCGAATCTTTGGCATGACAGTTTCGTGATCTCTTTTTAAAATTGGTTCAAAATTTGGATTGAACTAAGGAATTGGATCTGAACAAGGATATGCATCTTCAGTTTGATGTAGACTTTGGATTTTAGATCTATAATACATCTAATTTGGATCCAAGGCTCATATTTGGATCAAATGTGTCTGAGTTTGAATTCAGATCAAGGTTTAAATATGAGATTTCGTTTTGAATCTGGGTTTGTTATGAAAGCTTGTTTTGGATCTAAAGTTGAAATTTGGATACGGGTCTAAAACTGGAGCCTGGATTTGGATCTGAATTTGGTTTAAGGATGTTTTTGGATATAGAACTCAGATTTGGATAATGATCTAAATTTAGAACATTTTTTAATCTATAACTGGGATTTGCTTCTGGATATGGATCTATAAATCTATTTTTGACCTAGGGCCATGACTTGAATGCAGATCTGAACCCAAAACTTGGTTTTGGATCTGATGTTTGAATTTGGATCCAAATCAATTGGGGTGGAGGTTGAGTCCGGAACATGAAATTAGATCCAAATGAGTGACAAATACAATCAACGAATAAATTGGATTAAAAGTTTATCGAAATTAAGGAAAATTGAAGCATTTGAGGACCAAAAAGCTCAAAATGCATTGTAAATTAGTCGTAAAATATTCGAAAAATCTTCAATGTAGAGCCTTAGGCACTGGTTGTGGGCAGTCAGGTAGGTCTGGCCTGTTGTCACAAGCTGCAGCCTGGCCCGAGCCCTTGTTCTTATCAGGTCAGGCAGGCTCTACTAATGTGCACTCTCCTGAAATTTTCCCTACCAATAGAGAGGGGTGTCCAATGAGTCAAGCCAACTCATGCTCAACTTGAACTCACTCACGTAAGCTCAACACGAGCTCAACCCATAAGGAATTGAATCGCATAGACAAACTAGTTGAACTTGAGCTAGGCACGCTCGACCTGGTTAAGCTCATGATAGAAAATATATAAAAGATGTCTCCTTTTGTTATCACTAAATGAAAGTTGCTCTTTCTTTTCTCCCAGGCGGCAACCATGTCCCAATGTGCAAGGCAATCTGAGGGCCGATCATCAATCCAGATAAAGCTACGAATGATCTTATCAAACATTCTCAGGACAGACACAAGAAGTCAAAAGACCATGAAAGCATGGAGGGAGACAGATGCAAGACAATGCAAAGGAAGACATCTCAGTGATAGCTGTGGGAGAGAGAGAGAGATCTTTTGTTTTGTTAACAAATCATTCTTTTTGTTTACCATTCCAATGTTCAGCCGCTGAAGATTTGATATTTTATTTTTATTTTTAGTTCTGAAATGTCTAAGGTGGCAGCTTAATGGTTCAGTTTTATTCTTTTCCTTGTTTTCTTTTCAATGGAAAACATGACTAACACTTCAAAAAACAATAAGTTTTGCTCATGGGAGGAATGCATCAATATAAGTTGTGGCCACAATTTGATGAGCAAGAGAATCCGAAGGTTAAACTTTCCATTGTTTTTAGGGTCTCTACACTTCAATGAATTAAAAAGGTACAGAAGGTTGCATGGCAATCACCACCAGCAAGGCATATGATATTGAAGTAATGGTCAAAGCCCTGTCAGAGCATATACTTCATGTGTCTTCGCACCTCCCTCTAGCCAAGTCAATCACTACTTGCCAACTGGCATGAATATGTTATTTGGCAACCTCATGATTCAGGCCTTCTACCAGGGGCGAAGCCAAGGGAGATGGCCCACAGGGGTTCTGCCCAACCCCTTAATTTTTTCTTTTAAATTTATATGTAAATTTTATAAAATTTTACTTGTCTTGTGTAAGAATTTGAAAAATGATATTTCAGCCCCTATCAAAATTCAGAAACTTTAATTCAGCCCCCCTTATGAAATTTTTTTGACTCCGCCACTACCTTCTACCATGGATTATGCGAGAAGACGTGCACCGTTAGGTCCCAGACAGCATCATACTTCGGACCTGGATGGTGAGAGGCCCACTCATTGGGCCTAGAGAAGAAGACCCATTTTAAGGGGAGTGGGTTGATGTTGTCCCGGCTTGACCTGCATCTGTCTCTCTACCCTTGAACCGGCTCCTACCTGCCACACTTGACAAGAGCCATCATACACATTCAAGGAGGCTATCTCATGGTCCAGATCTCAGTGTGGGCCCACACCCTACTCAACCTTTGCCAGCACCCACTTATTGTAGCATGTCTCTCTGCCTCAAGAAGAAGTTAACCTTGCCAGACCAGTGCCCAACTCTAGCAACAAGGCTTGGACATGGTACACAGTAAAAGAAAGAAGTACATTTTGATAATTTATTAAAAAAATGTCCTCTATAGTCTTTTTACTTTTTTTATTTTCAATATTGTCTTTACAAATAATTTTCCTTTTCAATGTGAACTAAGGGTATTTTAGTCATTAAACCGGACTGGCGCACAAAAATTCATCCACCATATGGTACATATAACCAGGCTTGCAATAGGTAGCATCAAAGACTCCGTTGAAATGATTTTGTTGTTTCCTAGATTTAATGACTAGATCATTTGCCTATAACTATGACTGCTAAATGTAAGGATAGAAGTGATGTTCCAAACAAAGCCTAAGATAGCTAGTCGAATAGAGTGGTTAAGGTCCTGGGGTGGTGCAACCCGGTGGGTTCTTTGGCCTTCTCTTTTTTGCCTTGTTTGGATGGAATGAAACTTAAGGAAGTGATTAATGGATGGAAGGGCCAAGAAAGGAAAGGAATTGAAAGAAAATTGGTAGGGAAAGAAAAGAAAAGAAGAAGAAAATGAAAAAGATTATTATAAAAGCTTGTTTCGATATAAAAGAAAGGGAAAGAGATAATTTAAATTGATTTACAATAACGTCCTTAACACTTGAACTTATTATCTAACTAAAAATATTTGATTGGATGACCCGATTCAATAGTACTACATGTCTATCTCTAAAAAAAATAACAACATTGTACTTATGTTAATTTTTTTATTTAATAAAAAGTAACCAAATTAAATACTTGATGGTACTTAGCTAGAAAATTCATGGGTTCTTTCTTATACTTAATTTTTTTAACATTCTTTTAAATTTTTTTAACGTTACCGACTGGAACATATTAGAAATGGGTGCTTCTACATGTGCATTCATTACTATTGCCATCTTCCCCGGTTTCGCGAAGAAAGGCAAAGAGACAAATGTAGAAACCAGGTGGCTGACACTGTCGACTGGTAAACTTCAGTTCTACGAAATTGCTGGAGAGTACATAACCTGCCCACTTTTTTTTTTTCAAAACAAAGAAATTTATTTAGCCCATCGGAGTTGTGATCTGACCAATGACTAGAAGCACAACTTGTCCGAGCCACAAGGGAAGGCCCAGCTAGGCCCACAGGTAGCTATCAACGTCCTTGCCAAACTTATGGGACTCGTACTAATGCAGTTCAGCTGTTGTCTTTCAACAAACCCTGTTTGACAGAACCATGAGCTCAGTACTAGGTGTGAAAGGTCTCTCTAACAATAGCAACAGAGCAAGATCAAGTGGCACTAGCCAGGTAAGGTTAACTATTTGCTATCATGTTGGTTTAAAAGAAGAAATCCAACATTTTTCCTGTGGCTTATATATACATACATACATACATATATATATATATATATATATATATATAGCAGTAGAATTCGACTGCTATCTTGATAAGTGTGTGAAGGGAGTGGAATAGTTGGGTCAGATGCTGCTGATTTTGGCCCAGAAGTTTATCTTCATCAAATTTAAGTGTTTTTTATTTTTGACGAAAGTCGATTTCTTTCTTTTCATTTTTGTCCACTTGTGTGCCGCTCAGCGTACCTTCTTTAGATGCCTCGTATTTTAGCTTCTTTTTTTCTCCAAACTGTGATTAGTTTTTCTAAATAAATTATTTGATTTAAATTTTTAATGATGTCTCAGCATTAATTATTTTTCTCGCTTTACATCATTAAAAAATCAAATGCCAATATTTTAAAACACAGTGTTATAGGAGAAATTATATATATATATATATATATATATATATATATATATATATATATATATAATTTTAATGCAGTCAAATCATGTCAGGTTAAGTATGTTCTTTTCTTTTAATTTCATTACTGTCAAGCGAAGCTGCGCCAAACATGGGCTTGGATCTTGATGGCTGGGGTGAGCCAGGCTTGAGACTTGATGGCTGGACCAAGCCCAGGTCATACATTCACATGCTGTTATTGAACTTTTGCCAATCAAGTAAATTGCTGAGAAACAGGTGACCCAGGAGGGCCTGCTTCCTTATAAAACAACCGATGCCAAAAGCCTCATATGGACTTCTTGGTGTGATTTCTTAGAATCTTACACTTTGCAAAAATTTTATAATTTCAATGCTTTCAAATATCCACTTGAATTAAAAAGACACACTATAAAATGCATGATTTATAAATTATTCGACTATAAGTAGTTTCCATATATTTTTTTCAAATGTACGCAGGTTTTTCAGATTTTGGGTATGTGTTTTAAATTTGTGAAGATGATTAAATGCATATTAATGACATAAATATGAGAAACAAAACTTTGAAGATCGCTCAAATAATGGCCAGCTTGGGATTTTATCGTATCAGCTAATTAATCGGGGCCTTTGTGCATCAATTGATGGATATAAAACAAAATAATATTTGAAATTGTTTTTTAAAATTTTCGTAAAGGAAAAAGGTATTTTTTATCTGTATCGATTCAAGCCAAAGGACATTGCCTTCTGTTTGACCTAAACAGCATCGCATTTATCATTTATACAAGGTACGTGCTGGTATTCACATAATTGATTTTTGTTTTCAATTACGAAAAAAAATCAAATGAGAGAGATGGTCATCAATTTGAGCAAGTTTAAAACAGCTAGACAAGACTCTGTTGATGCATAAATTAAACAAGAGCGGCAACGAAATGACAACACACATATTTAACCAAGATAATTAATTACAATTTGTCACCGATTTTCAGTAACATTATCTATACACGTGTAATCTTTCCCCTAAAATGGTCGCTTAACTCCTGCAGCAGATGGAGTGCTGGACATGAGATAATTGTCAACATTTCAAGCTTGGAGAGGCAGGTGATCCGTTCCTGTGCATCCGTGGGACATGTTGTTTCATTTTGTTGTGGAGTAATATTATTGACGTCCACCAGAGACTTCAGATTGGGTAACTTAGAAAGCCATAGTCTTCTCAGTTTGGGGAGGCATTGCCAGTGGCCTCCCAAGCAGATGTCCTCAGAGAAAGAGTATAGTTACAATGTCTCCAGTTGGGAGAGACCCCACACCCACTGAGGCACCCCATTGCCACTTCCATACACATGCAACGTCTCCAATTTAGGCAAGTCACCAATCGTGTTGAGCCCATCACAGTCAGAAATATTCAAGGACTTCAACAAACGCATGCTGAGCAATGCACAGAATGTTGGGCATTCTCTGACCTGCAAATTTTCCAATGATTTAATTCCTATCACAGTTGCCAGCAATGGGCAACGTTCCAGGCATAGTGTCCGCAGGTCCACATAGTTGGTGTCCAAATACCACACTGGCCTATCTCTTTCATAATCACAAATTGCCAACCTCTCTATACCATGTGGAGGTTCCAAAGCCTCCAGCAAACCCCTCTCTTCAGAAGCACTACCCACTCTGTCATCATCTCCCACCTTGGAGTACAATTCCACACCATTCAGTTTATGCCTCTCCTTGAGATGTACCTTCTTTGCATCGATCACTTTCACCCTTCCTCCCCGCAAACATTCAATGGACAATTCCCCCTTTAGTTTGTTCAAGTCTTTTAGTTCATTAATATTTTAACCTCTTGTCTTCCCTTTGTCATCGCATACCATAAACCTATGCAAGGTCTGTAAATTGGTAAGCTTCCCCAAGCCTTCAGCTACAAATTCCAAACACTTTGTTCCTTTCAGCCCAAGATACCTCAAGTTGCACAGTTCGCCCATTTCCTTGGGCAACTCTTCAATATCACTATGACTTAAATCCAATGTTTGCAAGTTACGGAGCCTGCCGATTGAACTGGGCAAGGGTCTCACTTTAGAATAGCTGAGATCGATATATTTTAGAAGTGAAAGGTCTTCAATGGACTTTGGCAACTCATGAATATCCTGACATGCCCTCAATGACAACACCCTCAACCACTTGAAATTGGTTATGTGTTTAATATAAAACAGAGGCAAGTGTAACTTGGAACCGGAACCGGAATCCGATTTTAAGTATATAATATAAGGCAGAGGGAAGTCTGATTTGGAATCAGCCAACAATGTGCACACCTTATTTGCTGTTTCCAAGGCATTAGGCTTGTGTCCCTCTGCATCATCGTGTACACTAAGTAATGACTTATGGTGGGTGTGCTCAGTAGCGGAGGCATGGCTATATTCCCTTCCATCTATATATAAGGCAAGGTCATGCAAAATGTTATGCAACGTGAGATGAGTGCCCTCATAACCATATCCACGTGCTTTTTCAATCAAGCATCGGTTCATCAGATCATCAATGTATTGGTTTGCTGTCATTTCCACATCTATGCCTTCCTTTTCCTCTATCAATTCATGCACCAACCATTGCCAGATCAATCTCTCCCTTTCAATCTTATAATCCTTTGGATAAATGCAGCAATACACAAAATAGCTCTTTAAATAATGCGGCAAGTCATCATAGCTCAGCATGAGACCTGAAAGAACTTTGCCACCGATTTCAGCTGCAGGCATCTCCCATTCCCATATCTTACTACCCTCCACGAATTTCCAGTCTTTTGTATGCATTTCTTGGTACGCATCATCGACCCTACCGTCTTAATCACAAGCAGCAACCCACCACACTTCCTTACTATTCTCTCTCCAACATCTCTGATCCTATGCAGCACCAAATCTTCTTCTGTTTGGCTTGCCTCCTTTAGAAACAACTCCCAGCTTTGCTCAAAACTAAATTCTGGTAATTCATGGACATAAGAAGCACACATCCCTTTCGATACATTTTTCTTTCTACTGGTAATCAAAATATTGCTCCCCATTGCACCCGCCATCAATGTTCCCTCTACCTCTTCCTCCCACCATTCTAGTTTCCACACATCATCTAGGACCAACAAAAATTTTCCTTTAAGAGCTCATTCTGTAATTGTGTGCACAACTCACTCATGGAACAATAAGGGTTTTCTCTAGATCCCTTGCACACTTCCCTTAGTATCTGCCGCACCAAAACCTTACGGTTTCGCCTCTCCGAAACACAAACCCACCATCTACATTTTCCAAAATGTTCTTTGACTTCTTTAAAGACCATTTTTGCAAGAGTTGTTTTGCCGATTCCACCTTTTCCTACAATAGAAATAATAGAAATACCACCCTTCTGTGCCTTACTACTTTGTATAGAGTCATTCGACCAGAGCTTTTCTACTATCACCTTTTTATCATCCTCCCTCCCTGTAGGTGGTTGTACACCCATGTGATGGGTTGTCTCTCGGGGGTTGTCATGTTCACCACGAACAGGACCCTCACTACCAATATCTCTTGGTGTTATTCCGAGCACATCCGCCATTATCTTATTTTTTTCTATTTTATCAAGCTTTTGGCTGATATTTTTAATATCAATTGCAAGGTTGTAGGAAGTAGATACATGTTCCTTAAAGCAAGAGCACAGAATGGTCCAGGGCTTCCTTACCTTGTTCCATGAAGTTATAGAATGCTTGTCCCTTTTGCAAATTGCAATTGTGCTTTGGTATCCTTCGATGATGTCCTGGGCATCATAGAAAATATCCTTCAGCTCTCTCTCCAGATCTCTGTTGCGCTCACTGCTGAAAAAGGGCTTGTGATCTGTGACTTTGAGGGCCTTCCCAAAGTATCTCAGCTTCTGCTGGAGCACCTCGAGATCGTCTTTGGCATTCAAGATGAGGTCCACCTTTTCTTTCAACAAGCTGGTTACATCCCCCAACAGAATAGAAACAGGTGTTTACACAAGGGTGTTGATTACTGTTGTCATCTCCTCCTCTGTTTTTTTCTTGGTGGAAGAAAGACCTAGCAGAGGAAGAGAACTAGAAATCTGAAAATGGAAGAAGAGGAAGATGAAGGAATGCCAAACGAATTTAGGTCCGCCATTGCTTAAATCTGAAAATGGAAGGAGAAGGAAGACAAAGGAAGTGCTCTACAGGCTGGCAAGGTCCATGATTCGTGAACCACAAAGTTCTACATCACCAACACTTCCTCTTCCTCACGTTTGTCTGATTTTTCATTGTATTATGTAAAAAGCTTGGATGCATGATTTCTTTTTCGAAATCCAAAATTTTATTTAGCCCATCCTAGTTTTGTGATCTGACCATTGACTAGAAGTACAACTTGTTCGTGCCATCATCCTTGCAGAAGTGGTGGTGCTGTTGCAACTTGCACGTCACCCACTCTGGGTGGGGGGATGTGAAAGGTCTCCCTAACAATAGCAAGAGTGAATGATCAAGTGGCACTAGCCACAAGTTGGCTCAGACCAATTAGATAGCCAGGGCTAGGTGTTGTTACTAGTCTTTTCAGCTATTTCCTTTCAAGTGGGCTTTCTTGATTTCTCCAAAAGGCTGCAGTTGACGGTTTAAAGCAAGTGATGCAAGAAGCAAAATCCAACAATAACTCCAAAAATAAAAAATCGTTCTTCCATCAGAAAAATAAACATTATAGGCTAAGTGCATTCATGGAGAGGTATGTAAGCGAATAGAATTTGAAAATGAAGACAAAGTCAATTTTTTTTCTTTTCATTTTTGTCATACCTTTGTCCACTTGCGTGTGGTTCAGCCTACAATCTTTAGATGCCTCATATTTTCTTTTCCTCTTAAAATCCCAATCGAGTTATCAAGAACAAATTGATATTTGCCCCTTTGCTTTTTTTTCAGACGGTCATTCATTTTCTTAAGAAATTATTTGTTTTAAATTTTTAATGTTGTCTCAGCATTAATTATTTTTCTCAACTTTAAAATGTTAAAAAAATCAAATACCATTAATTTAAAAAATATGTCAGTGTTATAAGAGAAATTAGAATATAATGTACATGATGGGTATTATTGAATCTCCCAAATGAGAATGTAAATCAAGTTGTTAAGAGATCAGTGAGTCCATATGGTCTCTTATTCGTCTAATATGTAGTTTATAACTAGAATATTTCTTCTCCTTTTCTTCTTCTTACAACAGAATCTAACTAGATCAATCTAAATTTGATTCCACAAATAGAATAGCTAAATTGCATTTGATGTCTGTTTGTAATAATCCTATACAAAATTGACCATTTGCAATTCATTATGTCCTCACGTATGGAGAAAGCCCCAAGAGGTGTAGCGTAGTCGGTCGAACCAATGAATGTTCACTGTTAGTTCATTTATTATGAGTACTACTGCTAGAGACTGCAAAAGATAGACGTGTGACACTTTAGTTGACATGTGTACTGCTCTCCACCGAGGACTGGGTTTGAAGAAAAAAGAAAGGGGCTTCGGCCGTTTAAGGATATTCATATAACTAAAGCAAAAAACACAGTTGTGAAATGAATTTAATCCAAACCACCAATCAGTTAAGAAAACACAGTGACAAGAGCATCATTTTCATTATGATAGGCCAAGGGTATTCGTATAAACTAAAGAAAAAAAAGGCAGTTGTCATATGAATTTAATCCATAATATCCACCAGTAAAAGAGATAAAGTGACGAGAACATCATTTTCTTTACGATAGACAAAGGGTGTTTGCAAAAACTAAAGCAAAAAAAGACAGTCATGAAATGAATTTAATCCGAAGCATCCAGCAGTCAAAAAGACAGTGATAAGAGAATAATTTTATTTACGATAGACCCAAAAGAATGGCTGCAAGGTGCTTGAACTGGCATTATGCACTAAGAGATTGTATTGCTCGTTCATTGAGGAAGAAGCCCCTTTAACCCTTCCCATAAACTAAAGAAAAAAAAAAGCAGTTGGGATTTGAATTTAATCCATAATATCCACCAGTAAAAGATTTGATGCTTATCCGCTACAGGCTACTCTTTCGCCCATAGAAAGTGGCCAATTCCAGAATCGGGCAAGATTGGGCATACGCTGAAGGAACACATCGTTGGTGAATACACAACTAAGATCAGAACCACATTATGATATATATATACATATATATATATATATATATATATATTACTATCTTTAATTCAAAAAATATGGATATTATTTATAAGATATTTACTTGAATCGAATATAGGAATCTCAATTAGATTGAATATTTGTTATAAGCTAAGTTGGAATGTGGTAAAATGCAGACACATATGCTTAGTGGGTGCAACGGGTTCAGACGGTAAGTGCAAATGCAAATTTAAATTTGATTTTTTTTTATATATCTGATCGATTTAAGTGCTTGGATAACTGATTTAAATTTGACCTTTTATCGAATCACCAAGCTTTGGAATTGCTGAATCACAAACAGGAAGTCAGAACTTTTGAAATTGCTAGTTCAAAGCCTACCATGCTCCAACCTGTCAACATGCACGAAGTGGGCATCAATGAGCTAGGCAGTCCTTGAGTGGAAGACACTTAGAACATTTAAGTGGCAGAGGTAGTACAATGGGGCATTTTAGCTTTATAGCCGAAATGATTTTGATTCAATGATGTTGATGGGTGCACTCTAAAACTCCCACTCACTCTAAAAATAACAATCTATTCATCATGGAGGGCCAACCCATTTGAAAATGGAGAATCAAATCTACCTGTCCATTAAAGAAAGGAGAAAAGAAAACGAAAAAAGGACACCATGCACATGGTTGCCCTTCTACCTTTTTCTTTTTTTAAGGAAACTAGACATCATGGCTCTTTGGTAGCCAACTCTTCAAGGAAGGAATCAACAGGCTCAATCTAAGAGGTGGCAAGAGCATCATTTTAATTAGGATATACCAAGGCTATTCGTATAAACTAAAGCAAAAAAAAGGCAGTTATGATATGAATTTAATCCATAATATCCACCTGTAATAGACAAAGTGACGAGAACATCATTTTGTTTACCATAGACAAAGGGTATTCGCACAAACTAGAGCAAAAAAAAGACAGTTATGAAATGAATTTAATCCAAAGCATCCAGCAGTCAAAAAGACAGTGATAAGAGAATAATTTTATTTACGACAGACCCAAAAGAATGGCTGCAAGATGATTGAACTGGCTTTAAGCACTAAAAGATTGCATTGCTCATTCATTGAGGAAGAAGCCCCTTTAACCCTTCTTTCTCAGCATCATTTTCATTAGGATAGGCCAAGGGTATTTGTATAAACTAAAGCAAAAAAGGGCAGTTGTGATATGAATCTAATCCATAATATCCACCAATAAAAGAGACAAAGTGACGAGAACGTCATTTTCTTTACCATAGACAAAGGGTATTCGTACAAACTAAAGCAAAAAAAAGGACAGTTATGAAATCAATTTAATCCAAAGCATCCAGCAGTCAAAAAGACAGTGATAAGAGAATAATTTTATTTATGATAGACCCAAAAGAATGGCTGCAAGGTGCTTGAACTGGCTTAAAACACCAAAAGATTGCATTACTCATTCACTGAGGAAGCCCCTTTAACACTTCTCTCTCTCTCTCTGTGTGTGTGTGTGTGTGTGCGTGTGTCTGTGTGTTCATTACATATGGTAACTTCAACTGATTTGGTGACATAGCCTCCTTTTATTGCTGGAACATTGCCTAATTTCCATTTTTTGTTTGTGTATGCAATCTATGGAGAAAGTTTGCTCAGCTAAACAACAAATGCATGCCGTGAAGCAGCAACTGCAGTACTTTCTATCTATTTCTTCAAACTTCAATCTTCCATCTGACATTTCCTAGTTCCTGTTTTTTATGCTTTACTCTGTATGTGTCAATATTCATGCATGCATGCATGCATCTGTGTATGTGTGTGTGAGAGAAAGAGAGAGAGAGAGACAGAGCGAGAGTAAAAAACAGGACAGTTGAGTGACAAAAAAGGAGTCCACCCATGAGGAGTGAGATTACTTCACCAAAGAGATATTGCCTCAGGGGCCCCAACCACCAAGAAGTTCTGGCTGGATGACATGGACCCTGCACGCTTTTGCATATGGCTGCCATGGTACTCTTTGTCAAACACTTTTCATGTTGACATGACACCCCTCAATTTTTTTCCCCTCTCTATGTGTCTTAAACTTGTTTTATAGTAAACGTTAATGGCACAGCAAGGTTTAAATCCCAAGTCAATAATAGATGGTAAATTTTCACTTTCTATGTCTAGCTGAAACAACAAATTCCTTCATCTCATTTCCCCACATTAATTTTGAAGTTCTTCAACTCCAGACATTTTGAGCCCACAATGCCAGCTAGCCAAACAAGTTCTGCAACATCAGCCACAGGCATCATATCTCATATAAATGGAAAATTCAAGGCCAAGATCTCACATCCAACATGTCTGTTTCAACACCGCCAAACCTTGGATTAAAACTTACATCACCAAGAGTCTACCCATTGAACATGTGTAGATAGTTGGTTATCAACGTGACTGCCCACTTTTTTTAATTTCCCTTACATGATGTCTTTATCTTCAAGATCTTCAATGCGTTCATGATCTGCATGTTGTAAGCTTGGGACAAAGAATATAGAAGTCAGCATCCCGTGAAGTCTGATGTGCATCATCTTCATTCCTACGTTCAGTAGCTGGTTCCACAATTTTTTTGAAGGTGAAATTGCTCTCTTGCTTGAGAGTCTAGAGTAAACATTTCTTTAGGAGTAACAAACCTTAATACACATTACCGTTAGTTGGTTGAATCAGTTCATGTGATTGAACCGCATTCCCATTGTGTTATCAATTTATATTCTAACAATTGAACACATGTTGTGCCACTTTATTACACACAGACACAGATATATATATATATATATAATCAAACTGTCATAAAATATGAGAAATAGTAACTAGCATTGTGGTCAAATGGCTGTCCATCCATTAGCAATAATTTTCTTGACCAAGAGAAGTACACCTAATCAAAGTTACAACATACAGTTCTTGATTGATAGTCAAATTTGGGCATCCTGAATAAGGGGACAGACAAATTTTTAGCTCTTAAAGGACTCACATCACTGCACAGCAGATATCAGTTTAACAACAGTTAATTTCCCATGTGCCACATGCCCAATTCTACCTGAAAAATTGGAATAAATGGTCACTCAGTTTGTGTGCATACCTCAGGCAGGAACATTAAAAATTCTTTTACAGTTATAAACAAAGTAAATAATCACCTTTTTCAACCAACGTAAATCTTCCCTCCTTTTACATTCTCTCTTTTTTAACTTGGGTATCTTTCTTACTGCAAATACATGAAAAGAAAAAAGATTTATCTGAAGAAGAGAAAGGAACTGCAACTAAACAGAAAGATGCAGATCTGAAACGGGTGCAGTTGGTACATCCTTTTCAGGGAGGGTGCATGCACTGCTCTTCAGGGAGCTGTGGTTATAGCATTCCTGCCTACTGGGGTTCAAGCAAGGTAAACACCATGGCTGTTAGGGGAACATTATAGAATATGAAAAATTTATACAGACATGACCAACAGCAGATGCCGAAATCATGCGAAAAATTTATACAGACACCACCAACAGCAGATGCCGAAATCATGCTCCCTCTTTCGCTAGATTCACACCGAACGTGAATCTAAGCTGATGAAAACCATCTCCTTCTTGTTTTGCATGGTTCACAATATAATCCTCTGCTATGTTCATCCATGTCGACAGCCTTCACATGAGAAAACAGATCGCATGTCAGGAACAGATGAAGTCAAGATGGTCCATTAACTCCTGCCGCAGATCAAGTGCAGAACAGCTGTCAATTGTCAACAATTCAAGCTTGAAGAGGCAGGCGATCTGTTTCTTTGCATCCATGGGACATGTTGTAGCTACTGCATCATTTTGTCGGAGAGTAATGTTATTGATGTCTGCCAAGGACTTGAGATTGGGGATGTCAGAAAGGCATAGGTATCTTAGTTTCGGGGGGCATTTCCAGTAGCCTCCCAAGGTGATGTCCCTGGTGAAACCTTCCAGTAGCAATTCCTCTAGTTGGGAGAGACACCACACCCACTGGAAATGGATTGGATTTATATCAGCTTGAAAATGGATTCAACATGCATATTCTTGAATTATGACAAGTAAAAACATATCCATTCGCTGTAACAGCTTTATGCGGGTTAGGCCCCTCACCTTCATTCAAACAAGATCACCTATACAGGGAAAGGTTAGCTTTATATAAATGCTAATTTTCACAATCAGAAAAACAAAGGGTTGACTAAACCCTCCAGATGAGCAAAAAGAGAAAACCAACTATGAGCAGCTGTTGGTCTTCACAAGATAAATTTCCCCTCTCCTTTAGATGGGCATTATGAACACACCAAAATCGACCATAGAGTTCCCTTTTTCCGCCTTCACCCTGTACTCAAAACCTTCTAAAAATCTGCTGCAAACAGTCCATGCAGCTCTGATGAGTTATGCCATCTTGATATTGGTAACATCAATAAAAATAAGTTCTACATGCCTTCACTGATGCCGACTGGGCAGGTTGTGCGCATGATAGTGATAACGCATCTAATGCACCAGCTCATGGTAACGTCCCCAAATCAGTAATCAACAATCTTAACGTCACCAAATCAGAAATCAGCAATATTAAAGGGGAACGAATCAGGCAAGAAGATAACGCACCACCAGCCAGTGCCGACGTCTCAGATCATGGTAACATAGCAGCTCATCTTCCATAAAATCAGGTGCCACCAATATTGCAGGGATACAAATCGGGCACGAGAGAAAAATGGATCTTGATAAAAATGAGAGATTTAAGGATGACGTTGAACAAAAGGAGAGAGGCTGTAATCCGATTGAAAACGGTTGACTGAATTCAAATTTGAATTCATCCAAACTATGTATAAAATCGTATTGAGTAAGGGAACCAGATCATCAAAGAATTGATGACTGAGTCATGGAGTAGGATTTTTCCAAACCATGTTAATTTTTGAGTCATCTTTTTCTCCTTTCTTCTTTTTTCAGATTGAAAGTCAAATTCAGGTTGCGTTGTTTTCCTTGGAGAAAATATGGTGTCATGGCCATCATGCAAACAAAAATCTGTAGCTCTTTCTAGCACAGAAACAGAGTACAGGGCACGGGTCGAAGGAATAGTTGAATTACTGTGGCTGCAATCATTGATTAAGGAACTTGGTTTCTCATTGCAACAGGCTCCAAATTTTTGGTGCGACAACAAAGGAGCACTCAGTGCTGCAATCCAGGACAAAACATATAAAGATCAGTTTTCATTTTGTAAGAAACTGTCAGTGGAGGTGACATCCAAATACAGTTCATTCGATCCTAAGAACACCAAGCTGATTGGCTTACAAAGCCATCAAGTATTTTATCTTTTGTAAAGTGCCGAGACACTCTATGTGTAAGAGAACCAATGCACAGATTGTGGGGGTGTGTTAAGGAAGGTACTGAGGATGGTCCAGAACTTAACATCCAACTTAGAATTCTGTTCTTTTGCATATTCTCTCCTATCAGTGAATGTAATTGTGTTGGTGCTTCATGTACATTAGTTATCGTAACTGTGTAACTATTCCTGTACTGCTATCTGTATGAATGCAAGAGACTAGTCACAAGTGTAACCAGTAAAACAGTTTTTCATTTCTCTCGCAATTATACCATGCTTCTCCTTCGGCAATTGTTCTTTTACTGTTTTTCTAGTTCCCCTTCTTCAGTTTCTTCAATCATGCACTGATTTATCCAATCATCAATCCATTGGTCTGCTGTCACTTCCACAACTCCTTTCTTTTGGTCAAGCAATCCATGTCCCACCCATTGCATGACCAACTCAGGCCTTCCTGTCACTTAATCCTTTCTATAAATGCAGCAATATACAAAACAATTCTTCAAATAATGTGGCAAGTCATCGTAGCTCAGGATGAGACCAAGAAGAATGCTACCAGCCTACTGCATATTTCAGACGATGATCATGAGGCAGGCATCTTCGATTCCTAGATCTTACACTTATCAATGCTTTCCCAAACAGCTTTTGTCATTTTTTTTGTACGCATTAAGGACCCTACCGTCTGGACCACAGGTGGCAAACCACCACAGTTGTCCACTATCCTCTCCCCTGTAACTTTCAAATTGTGACTCACCAATTCATTTTCTTCTTTTGATGCCACATCCAGAAACAAGCTCCAGCTTTCTTCGGAAATCATTTCTGGTATTTTATGCATTTTAGCACCAATCCCTTGGGAGGCTTCTACCTTTCTACTAGTGATCAAAATCTTTATTTCCTTTGAAACCACCGCAGGATTCCTTTGCTTTCTGGTAATATACTAAAACTGCTGTCTGAAAACAATTATTGGACATGGATTGAATTTCATGACCCTCATATTCTGATAAATTCAGAACAATGAAAACTGCTAATTTTAAATTCTCATGTACCCAGTCTCTCTTTATTTTCGTACCTATAAATTTGTAGCATTCGAGTTTGAAGAAGTTTTATATTTAAAAAACTCAGCTGAAAACTGGGTTATTCAATTGGGCTGTAGGAACAGCCATAACAGTAGAGTGCTCCATGGATTTGGTTCTCCAAGATGTAGTTGTACGATCGCAATTTCGTGTCTACATAGAACCATTGATTTAATTTAAGTTAAGAAGTTTGTTTTAAAACATAAATTCACATGTTTTATTGTCACATCCTACAAGTCTACTTCCTTTGAATTTAGAAAAAAAAAACGTATGTTATAAGAATATATATATATATATATATATATATATAGATCGAGATAGAGGGAGAGAGAAAGAGGAGGTGAAATCTTCTGGCCATCTTGCCCTTTGTCCTATCATGGCCATCTTTTTTTTTCAAATCTGTGCCCAAAGATTATATATATATATATATGCATGGGAATATTGCAGTTACCTCGGGTGGCTGATGACCCTTCAGAAATGTAGTTATTCATAATCATATTTTGAAAGGACATTCTAAAGTGTGTAGTACTCGACAATGAAATTACATTTATTTAATTTCTTGTTGCTAATTTTATAAAAAATAAAAAATAAACTCATGAGTGGGCATCAGAAGTTTAGCTGCCTACCACCTAGTTTGGAATGTGGTGAGCCCATGTGCCCTAGGCGAGATCCATAATTACGGCTAAATAAATCTGAAAAAAATCCCCCAACCCTAATCTTCCATGTCACCTTAATTTCCAATCTATCAGGCTAAGGTCAGCGAGATGTTTTGCATTTTGTGCCAAGATACACACCTTGAGTAATGAACTCTTGACCTGCTTTAATTTGAAGGTCTTGAGTTTGATCCCGGCTGGTCTACAAGGCCCGTGTTTGCTCAACCTGCGCTATTTGACACACCAGGTTGGGACTACTAGTCTGTCATTGATAAAGAGCAAAACATGAATAAACATGTTGATTGACAGTAGGTTATCACAACAAAGGATAATGAGATTAGATAACAGGTGCAGTATCAACCCAATTACAATTGGCATTTAAAAGAAAGCGTCTGTGGACTTGGGATGGTGGCTCATGGGGGGGCCACCCTCTGTCATCGGATCTTATAACGGATCCAAGATACAATTAGTTAGGATGCTCTATTTAAATGAACGGATAGTTCATTTGGAGCAGGTGAAGATGATAACTAATTGAAAACTTTAAATTTATTTTGCTTTCATTTGTACATGTTTCCTTCTTTTAAATTCAATTTGTGCTCTTGTTCTTCACTAAACTTGTAGTTTTCGTCAGGGAATAGAGCTTATACTTTAATTACTGCTTCGGAGAGAGAGAGAGGTCCTTTGTCTTGTCAACAAATCTTTCAGTTTGTTTACCGTTCCAACATTCAGCTAGTACAGCATACTTGGAAAGAGAATACTTGTGTCTCACTGTATGCATGTACAGCATCTTCTCTGAATCCCCCCATATAAACATGGGGGTTGGGCTGACCCGCAATTCTAAAATTACAAAAGATGCCCTTACAAAAATACATGGAGGAATCTTCAGATGAATGAAATGGATCAAAATGCAGTTCACTGCGAAGGAAAGTTCCTTTTCTAGTTGCTCTCTCCAATTCTCCTTGAGAAAATGCTTTTGAAAGCCGTCTAAGGTAGAATACAGGGAAAACTTCAAGCATAATCCTTTCAGCTTTAGATTTGTTTAAACCAAATATATCCTTCAAATATCCAAAGCAGTAAGATGCATGTAGAAAAAGAACAAAGAAAAAGGTTAGAAAATTATAAGCACAAGAAAGGAAGTGCAACTAAGGACCTCCATCTATTTGCATAACCTACAAATGTTTTGGACATCTATGAATCCAGAAACTGCATAATGTAAACTCACGTTTTTTTTCCTTCAATATGCCCATTATAGAAAGCTTGCATTAAATATGATCGAAAGAAGCTTCAAGTCATCCACATTTCCATCCATCATGTTTACCACCTAAAACAAGATTAAATAGTAGTGACCAGAAATTGCACACTAAGAAATCCACCAGATTCAACAACTTCAAACCAGAAATTGCACACTAAGAAATCCACCAGATTCAACAACTTCAATTATATCATTGTAGAACACTTTTTTTTTTTGCTTGAAGTGCTAGATTCTGCACTAATAATTTATGATCAAAGGAGAAATGGACAGTGGCACTTATGGCATGAACCTCCAAAGTTGCCTCAGCAATAAGCTGTGCAAAATAACAATAATCACTATGAAAAGAAAAGAAAGAAACAAGAAATTGAAAGAGGAATAAAACCAAAGTCAAAAGAGTATGACAGTAGGCAAAGAGTAATTTAAGCACAATTACCTCCATTCTTCAAACCAACCAGTAGTTCAGATTCTTCTCCCTGCGAAAATAACTGAGAAAACAAAACTTTTCTACCACTCTAGAGACAGGCCTTGGCATATTTTTAAAATGTAGATTAACACATGATTGTATTATAAGCGAGTTCGATACGAACAATATGAACAAAATAGATTCACATATTTTTAGAATGTAGGCTTCCATGTTAGCAAACACATGATTGTATCATAACAATGTATGATTTGCAATTCAAAGACTCTATCAGAATGTTACACATACCCATGAATTTGACCAGATTATATTTATCAAAAGAATCAAGTTGTCACGGGCTGACTTTTTCAAGCCTATTTAGCCCGCGTTGCACCGAAGGATAGTTCTGCAACACAAGTGAAGGCATTGAAAAAGGAAAACCAAGAACCTAAGACACTAAAGCACCTAAACAACCCATGTTACAATGAAAGTAAAACTAAACATGACACTATGCAGAAAACCATTAAAGCAGAAAACAATTGCCCAACTCAACAAAAATAAATAATCAAACTAAATCAAAATAGGATCCTACTGAATACAAATCAAACCAATGACCTTAACCGCTGGACAAGTGCAATAGCTAGCTAAAGGATCTATTAAACTAATCTGACACTAACATGATACAGAAGAAACTGAGCATTATGTTCATCTAAAACCATGAAGGACCTGAGGACATAAAACCCAAAACCTATGCAACTTCGATGGATAGAACCTTTCAAAAATGTCACAGTTCAAAATGGACTATAGAATTGATTGGTCCTTTTAAAAAGAGATAAGAGGTGTTCCATGACAGGCTCAACCCTAAGTCTGGGTTATGTTGTAGACACTCGGTTAGGATGGAATAATGGGCCAGGCTTAATCACTTATCCCAAATGATATGCATCTCTTGAGACAAAGAAATGAAATTTGTCACACTCAACATGAGTTGACTAGGTTCGAGGTGTTTCATCTATACCATGAATGGAATAATGGTTTGGCAATGGAATGGCCAACATCTTTCAAGGCCAAAGGGGATTGGGAATGAAATGACAAACATATTTCAAGACCAAAGGAGACTGGTTAGTTCCTCCTATGACTAGAGATGTCAAGTTTTAGTTTGAAATAGTTCAACAAGGATCAATTTAACTAATAAGCATGAGTGCTCTTGTTGTGCAAATAATATGGCCTTCATTTACACATAGCACCTACCGTACAAGCATTAGGATTCATTTCGCATCAATGTCATCCAATCTCTAGAAGGGATGCCTTTCAATTTCTAAAATATGAACATAAAGGAATCATCCTCAGCATCTTAGGGAATAAAAAATAGGAGAAGATATCAATTCCTGCGAGTTCAGCCTTCATGCCTTTCATCTCTTGGCAAACACCTTTTGTTTTTTTTTCCTCTTTTTTTTCTTTCTCTTGCATTCAGCTTTTGCCTTAATTTTTTTTTCTTTATTTCTTTTTTTGGCCAACCTTCACCTTTGAGGGAATACCTCACCACCCCAAAGGCTACTCTGAAACTCCACCGCTTTGGTGGTTATGTGTAGCTTTGTCGCGTATCCAACCAGCTTCACCTTGCGGGTTTTCGACAAGCCAAAGGTTCTTAAGTCGTTCTCTTCACGGTATAGACATAAATCACCTATATGCCTACCCGGTACTCTTGATTACTGAACCAGAGGAATGACTACACAAGCCCCGAGCCAGCCTCTCAACTCTCATCTTGCTACCTACCAAGATCTTACAAAGCATTTTGGTTTCTCTCTCAAGATATCTTCCTACTAAATCCTTGCAAATGCTTGATTACTAGAGTCAATAGCATTTCCTAGTCTTGACTTTCTCAACTTCACAGGACCTTTCCTTACTGCTCATATTCAGAATCTTTTCAATTTTCCTCTTCCATTTTTTGCCAACAAAAATTTGAAATTTTATCCTTCTTCTCAAGGAGGTACTAAGAATAAAGAAAAGCCCATCATTGTGTGAGAAGACACTTTTAAAATGTTTTTAAGCAAAACTAAAAATTATCACTTTTACAAAAATTCTTAACATTAAATGGTATATCACCAAAGAGAAAGGAATTCTACTTTAAAGAAGAGGGTGAATGCAAAATAGCACAGGCTGGTTGGGTAGAAAAATGAACTTCTCCAACTCTCCTAAGGACTTCTATACGAAAAGTTGGTTTAATAGTGATGATTTTCCATAAATGTTTGAGTCCTCAACTGATTGAAAGTTTTACAAATGGTTTAGGTTAATCTCTAATCTTTCCCCAAAGGAAGCCCGAGATAAACCAATCCTATGTGGTGGATTTTGTAAAATCATCAAGTGCATGATAATGACAACTACGGGATTGGACTCTGTTAGACTCTAAATGTACGACTATCCAGCAAAGTTGATCAGTCTTGTGCCCTGGTTACTTGTGGACTTTGCAAAATATGTTCTTGACCACAAACTAATAAAGCATTAGCAGAAAACATCCAAGCACAATGTCGTCATACATGGAGGTGTCATGGACTTGACTTTATTTATGTCATCTACCTACTCCTTACCATGACCTTATGCTGCCCTTCCTTTGCATGATATGTTGACTTGCTTCCTCTTTGAGATGTCTACGAAAGGCCTGAACCAAGCTACACCACTTAGGGAACTGATTTTCATCCGTTGACTTCAAATGATAACCCTAGAGTTCACCATCTACCCTGCGAAACATGACCAAGTGACGAGGCGAATCTCAAATTTCTTGAATCTAGGTCAGAGAAAAAAAAGATTAAGCTAACTGAGGAAAATGTTTCACCAAAAACAAGCATAGACTTCCAAAATTTCCTATCCACAGCAACAACATACAACACTAACGTTCTTGACGAGCATGACAACTTAATTGAAATGAAGGCACCATACTTTATAAACACAGAAATCCCTGAAGAGACCTCCAGTCCATGTTAGTTGATCAAATCAGAACTACATGCAACGGATCCACCTGATGCCTACAACTGAAACCTGACCAAATTGTGGCACTAAAAACCTCCCAATACATGATCTAAAGCCGAAGTCAAGAGAAGCAGCAAAACAAGGTACTCGATCAGCAATCACAAAGTGGATTGGGTAAATATCCTGCAGATACTGTGATATAAGTCTTCCCCATACAATCGATGAATCCAAATTAGGCGTACTTTTCATCAAACTATTATTCCACGATAAGCAAAACGGAAAAAGGATTACTGAAGGCCGGTTTTCACAATTATCATTCTCCTGAGTGGCAGATGTAGAACTTGGGATACAAACCTGGTGAAGGAGGTGGCCTCGCGACTTGTTTGTCGACCGCAGCATCTGGATTGCAAGCTGGGGTTTCAGCCGGTGCCGGATCTTCCACAGAACCGGTCGCCGGGTTAGAGGGGAGCTGGTATCGTGAAGACGACGGCGCCAATTCCTTTGAGTTGGGCACATCACCCCTCGGGTGCGACCGGCACCTCTTTTGGATGAGAGTTCTCCGCCTGATTCCACCAATTCAACCCCCAAAGAAAAACAAGTTCTCCACCTGATTCCCCGAAATCAAGCCCTGAAGAAACAAAAATAAAAAAAAGGAAGGGTCGAATACAATGACGAGCCCCAATCCAATATTACAGTATGGATGAGGCGAGCGAGGTTGAATCCGACTTGGAAATGTGAGAAAAAAATACAACAAAAAAAAACACAAAAATCGTCATATGATGTTTGCACTTGGATATGGTCAACCCATTTCTTCGCTTTTCTTTTCCATCTGTTGTGGTCCAGTGGACTGAAAATGTTTCCTTAGTGGGTCCAGTGTGGCAAACCATAGAAAGGTTCTCTGTTTGCATTTGATATAGATCAAACTTATGAGTTGTTTATCTCATAACAAGGATGGGATCTGGGAAATGACCCTTCCAATCAAAGGGGGCCATGTTATTAGAGAGATGTGTCTAGATGGCGGTCAGTTTTTGGATCTCTCTCGATTGTATCTGGTTTAACATAGAATTTAGCTTAAATCTACTGTTTTGGCAAATAGCAGATTTGAAAATGATCGTTTATGGGTTGTTTGACAAGGCCAGAATTGCATAATTATGTAAATAAAGTTTTCTTTTTTTGAGGAAATGGGAATTGCATCCTCAAATAAAGATTTTATGTTTTAAGATTATAGTTTCATTCTTGAATCAAAATTTAGGAATTGTGATTCTATTCTGAGGGGTGGAATTATGATTCCTTAACTTTATAATTTATTCGTTTTTCTTTGAGCACATGTCATCATGGTTTTATTTCATCAATTTTAAACTTTTAGTTGTGACTTTGTCATAAATATCATTTTCAAAATTAGACTCAAAACTCTAAACTATCAAATTAAAAATTCTAATTCCAGTTTGAAGCGCCGTCTAACATTGATCTCAAGTTAGAAGGGATGAGATTTGATCTGAGATCTATGAACTTTAAGACGCAAGGCCTACAAACAACATTATCTTTGCATAGTGCACATACACATATATATTTATAAAGTTTGTACATCATACATATATATAATATATATACATATATGCTATATATCTATATATAAATATTTATACGTATGTATAATATATATACACATATGCTAATGTATATACGTGCAAATGTATATATTATGTACATATATATATGTACATATAGTGTTGTTTAATATGCGTATACACTTGTATAATGTAATATATATAATACATAAAATGCATACAAAACATATATATGGTATTATATATTGTACATATTTATATATAGATATTAATACATGTATGTAATATATATCGACATATCATTGATCTCAAGTTAGAAGGGATGAGATTTGATTTGAGATCTATGAACTTTAAGACGCAAGGCCTACAAACAACATAATCTTTGCATAGTGCACATACACATAGATATTTATAAAGTTTGTACATTATACATATATATAGTATACATACATATATGCTATATATCTGTATATAAATATTTATACATACGTATAATATATATACACATATGCTAATGTATACATGTACAAATGTAAATATTATGTACACACACACACACACACACACATATATATATATATATATAGTGTTGTGTAATATGCGTATACACATGTATAATATAATATATATAATATTCATAATTCCTACATAACATATATATGGTAGTAGACATTGTACATATTTATATACAGATATTAATATATGTATGTAATATATATCTATATATTCACACATAATGTACATATGCATGTACACATATAATACAAATATGTACATATATATGTTAGATGTATACGTATATTTTACGTAAATACAAATAATTGTATATATATATATATGCATATATGTTATATGTACATACATTATAAGTACATATTTGTATATTATAAGCACATGTATACATACATACATATATATATATATATATATATGTATGTGCATACCTAAATATATGCATAAAATAATATTAATATGCACATATATATAGTATGAATGTGTACCGCCATATGTTTCATATATGTGTTATATACATACATACACATATGTATTAACATATATATACAAATGTACAAATATATGTATAGGTACCTATATGTTGAAATTATACCTATTATATACGTATATATAATGTATATGTGTATACGTACATATATATCTGTGTGTGTACATATGTATATATAACGTATTACTATACATAACATATATACATATATTATATATATGTACCTATACATATAATATATTTTATTGTAACATACTATATGTACATTGGTACAATGTATTACATATATAATATACACACAACATACATATATTTTATATACATATTGTGTGTACTCATATGTATGTACATATAACGTATTACTATACATAACACATATACATATATTATGTATATGTACCTGTACATATAATATATTTTTACTGTAACATACTATACGTACATTGGTACAATGTATTACATATATAATATACACATAACATACATATATTTTATATACATATTGTACTACATATTCATAAGTGTATACATATTGTATGTACTCACATGTAGGTACATATGATATATACAAATGTATATATGTGTACATATATCCTTATTGTATAACATTATACACATATATATGTGTATATATACATATATAAATGTGTACATCTCAAAATACTTATATTATATATAACATCTATTAGCATTACATATGTACAAATTATACATATACATGCATATATGTCTTATATACATATTACATGTATAACATAATATGTATCCATATGTACATGTATATAAGTATACATATGTACGTCTTATACACAATGTTATAAAAAGCATATCGTAAGGCGTTTCAGTCTGAGGTGGAATCTAATCCCTAATAGTGATGATGCCGATCGATCTTCTCAGGACTTCCGCTACAATGTCCAATGATCAGCGAACATGAGACTCAAGAATGGTGGAAACGATTGGGAAATATCGAAGGATCGAGCGAGACAGGGAGTTGTGCAAAGATGATCGAGGTCGACAGATTGCAAGAGAAACAGATAATACATTATAAAGAGGGAGAGATAGTTGTCCAAAACCTCGATTGTCTGTTCTGCGGGTTATGTGAAACCCTCATTCGGGTGATGGCTTTCGATCGCTCTCAACAAGGTGATGATGCCGATCGATCTCCCGGGTCTTTCACTACAATGTACAATGATCAGCAACCACGAGACTCAAGAATGGTGGAAGCGATTGGGAAACATCAAAAGATCGAGCGAGAGAGGGAGTTGCACAAAGATGATCGAGGTTGAGAGATTGCAAGAGAAACAGAAAATACATTATAAAGAGGGAGAGATAGTTGTCCAAACCCTCAATCGTTTGTTCCGCGGGTTATGTGAAACCCTCATTCGAGTGATGGCTTTCCGTTACTCTCAATGAGGTGATGATGCCGATCGATCTCCCAGGTCTTATGCTACAGTGCCCAATGATCAGCGAACATGAGACTCAAGAATGGTGGAAGCAATTGGGAAATATTAGCAAGAGAGGGAGTTGGGCAAAGACGATCGAGGTTGAGAGGTTGCAAGAGAAACAGAAAATACATTACAAAAAGATGATTTCCACACCATCCCGAATTAACATTGAAGTTTGGGTAGCAAATGACTGACAGATTATCGATTGACATACGCTTCATATGTGATTGGAATCGATAAATGGCACGTACATGGGATCTTATGGTTGTGGCAATAAATAGGTAGACATAAAAGAAATAAGGTGCGGCATGGAGTAGCATTATTAAAAATTAGAAGCTCGACCAGATCCCTGCTTCGTAAAATTTAAAAGGTTTCCCATCCCAATCTCAAAGCACCAAATACCCAGCTCCCATCTAAAAGCAAGAGTGATTTGTACAACGGAATCTCTTTCTCGAAAAGTTTGTAAACAAGGTATAAGGTGTTCAAAAAGGAATGTGGTGGACTGTTTTTTTGCATCTCAATATTGCGTAATGAACCAAGATTCCTGGGATGCTCATAAATTATATCCAAATGACTCATAAGGGCAAGGGGATCAAGGGGATTTATTTGATTTTGGAGAATGTCAGTTGAATGTAATGGGGGGCTTTTCGATCTTTTATGTCGGCAGATCAAATTTACATCCATATCCAGTATAATTTCAAATTTAGAACTCGTTGCATGGTGGGAACCTAGACCCGGCTAGCGATTTTGATGCCCAGGAATAGATGCCAAGTCCAGAATCAACTCGCGGGAGACTAAAGTCCAAACTTAAGCAAATTATAGTTACAAATTATATCCCCACCGGACAGCAACCCCAGCTTAATAGTACCCTGGGTAAAAGATACAAGTATGTTTTCCCAGACCCAAGGTTTAAATCCTACTACAACACTAAGGGGATCAAGGCTTGTACAAACATGAGCGATACAAATTTAACTCTCACAACTCACTCAACATTCATTCACAAACCATTCATACAATCCCTTTGGTGGTCTTGCTACCCACAGCCATGTCCTTGGCAAGATGCCTTGGTGGGACTATCGACAGTAGCAATTGGCTAGAGCCTGGTTTAGAAAACAATTACACCCGTAACCCTGTTCTATAGGATGCTGAGAAGTTACCTAGCTGATGAGATATCAACTTAAACAGCAATAGATCCGAGAGAAAACCAGTGGCAAAGCCACTCTCGGATATCTCAGCAAGGAGGTGGAACGAAGGATAGGCCCGCCTGGCATAGGATGGGTTGGGGACTGGTGGAAGCTAGCTGAGAGAGACGGAGTGTCCCGACAATGGAAGTGGACGGCACTAGGTTTGCCTGCTACACCTGATGGATGGAGTGTGGCGAGGCTTTTCTATCATATACTATGGTTAGCATGAAGAAAACAGGAAAAATATGGTAAATCTTAAAAAAAATTGGGTAAAACTTAAAAATTAGGGGAAAATAAGATGAATGGTAGGCAATTTAAAAAAATAAATATGTGAGAAAAAAATAAAAATTAGAAGTTTGAAATGAGCAGTTTAGCAATAAAAAGTATGAAAAAAATTCTTAAATGAAGAAAAGGAAAAAAAAACTGGGAAAAAGCGTTTCGTTGGTGTGGCATTTTTTTTCCAAAAAATTGCTTGAATCGGCTGGTTCGTTCAAATCTATGCTAAATCAATTTGATCTAGTCCATCTGTTTTTAAAAAAATTATTGTTTTTTCTTATCATTTATAGGTTGTCTATTTATTTTTCAAAAGAATATAATTTTCATATTTTGTGCTGATTCACAACCAAATCATTTAGATCATGGGATCGACCAGCACATGGAAGTTGCTTAGTAACATCATCCGCTCGATTCAAAAGCTGATTTTTCCCACATCGCAATCAGACCACGATGGCTAGCTAGCTGTACATGTTGAGAGTCCATTGACTCAAAATAGGATAGGAAATTAATCGTTAATGAATCGGCTCGAAATGGATGAGACATGCATTTCCAGTATCTTAAATGCTTCCATTCAGTGGTCAAACTCGATGTCATTCTTTCCTTATGTGATATTTCTTCCTAGTTATAAAACTTCTTATTGTACATTAATTTTTATATTCTTCAATTCATTTTTTCTGAAAGGAAATTTAGATTTTTAATCTTTTTTATTTATGCAAAGATGCAATCATATATAAAAGTCAGGTTCAGACCTAAGGCTTATCTCGGATCCAAATATGAGGAGGATTAAGTAGAACTTCTGAACGAAGACCTCCAAAGAATCAACTTATATTGAGTGAGTTAGCTGCATTTATCGGTGAGCTACTCCGGCAGCGTCTTGAATGCCAAAGACTTCAATGAGTCAATATAAGTGAAATACTCATCAGGCATTTAATATGCTATTTACTTAGATGCAACAGCCACAGTCAAAACCATGGCAAAAGGTCAGTTGCCGCTAGGGTTATTACCACAACTACTTTAGTTAAGTAGCCATGAGAAAAGACCATGGCTGAAAACATCTTTAACCATTATTTTGGGTGTATTGGCCATGGTTTTGATTGTGCTTAATAACTTTTTTTTTTGTTGTAGTGACATGTCAGTGTAAAACTTTTTTATGGGGTTAAATATGAATTGCTTCATGATAAGGTCAGCTCCACTAGGTTTTCTAATAGATCAAAGACATAACTATATTCTTGAGGAGCCTATAAAAGCTTGGTGTGCACTATAACTTAAGGGATCATTTGCTGGTAGAAACACTTTGTTAGTGTCCCATGAATTCGCCCCAAAGATTGAGACAGGTTCATCTGAATGCTAGAACTATTGTTTTACAAACCTGCTCCAATTGTTGGGGTAGATTCGTGGGACACTCAAAAAATATCCATGCTGCCAAACTACCCCCAAGGAGGACATGCGTATATAATTAGAATGAGTTTTGTTGCCATTTCATGACCAAACTGATTGTGGGATGACGTGCATGCAATAGAACATTGCTTTTCTTCTATATATGATGATGATGCTCGGATTATTTTCCACACGACTGCCTTCTGTAAGTAGTTAATTGTGTCAATCACTAAAAAGGGAACTTATAGATCGATCCGAGGGATGTCCTTTGTACACCCTAAGTACAGGCAAAATATAAATGAAGTTTTTGAGTGATAAAATCCCATGGCCCCTCATCCGTTTAGAAGATAGCCATTATATACGTCAGGCATTTAATATCATCATCACATAAATGAAGTTGTTGAGTGATAAAATATAAAATCTCATTCATCAACCACTGATTTCCTATCCGATTTTTGAATAAGTGGGCACTCAATACAGTTGGCTATCATGGTCAGATGACGATGTTGTGAAAATCAACTCTTGAAACTAGTGGATGAAGTTGCCTAGCAACTTCCATGTTGTCCGCCGATCCGGTGATTTAAATGACTTCTTTGTGAATCAGCATAAAATATGAAAAATTGTATTCTTTTTGAAAAATAAATAAACTGTATAAAAAACTAACTAAAAACATTTACTTTTTAAACTGGTGGGCTGGATCAAATTGATTTAGCGAAGACTTGAAGCAACCATATTACACTAATCAAGCAACGACGCAGTAGCAAACATTTCATGACTGACGACAACGACCAGTTACATATAGGTTGTGAGAGATGACAACCAAAATTAGGTAGTAAATATAATCATAAAAATGCATCCTTTTTTTTTTTGAAAAAACAATTATAAAACACAAAAATTAAGTCCACTGAATAAAACGGCAAAACGATTATCTTTTTTTGAAAAAATGCCAAAGACTTCAATGAGTCAATATAAGTAAAATACTCATCAGGCATTTAATATGCTATTTACTTAGATGCAACAGCCACAGTCAAAACCATGGCAAAAGGTCAGTTGCCGCTAGGGTTATTACCACAACTACTTTAGTTAAGTAGCCATGAGAAAAGACCATGGCTGAAAACATCTTTAACCATTATTTTGGGTGTATTGGCCATGGTTTTGATTGTGCTTAATAACTTTTTTTTTTGTTGTAGTGACATGTCAGTGTAAAACTTTTTTATGGGGTTAAATATGAATTGCTTCATGATAAGGTCAGCTCCACTAGGTTTTCTAATAGATCAAAGACATAACTATATTCTTGAGGAGCCTATAAAAGCTTGGTGTGCACTATAACTTAAGGGATCATTTGCTGGTAGAAACACTTTGTTAGTGTCCCATGAATTCGCCCCAAAGATTGAGACAGGTTCATCTGAATGCTAGAACTATTGTTTTACAAACCTGCTCCAATTGTTGGGGTAGATTCGTGGGACACTCAAAAAATATCCATGCTGCCAAACTACCCCCAAGGAGGACATGCGTATATAATTAGAATGAGTTTTGTTGCCATTTCATGACCAAACTGATTGTGGGATGACGTGCATGCAATAGAACATTGCTTTTCTTCTATATATGATGATGATGCTCGGATTATTTTCCACACGACTGCCTTCTGTAAGTAGTTAATTGTGTCAATCACTAAAAAGGGAACTTATAGATCGATCCGAGGGATGTCCTTTGTACACCCTAAGTACAGGCAAAATATAAATGAAGTTTTTGAGTGATAAAATCCCATGGCCCCTCATCCGTTTAGAAGATAGCCATTATATACGTCAGGCATTTAATATCATCATCACATAAATGAAGTTGTTGAGTGATAAAATATAAAATCTCATTCATCAACCACTGATTTCCTATCCGATTTTTGAATAAGTGGGCACTCAATACAGTTGGCTATCATGGTCAGATGACGATGTTGTGAAAATCAACTCTTGAAACTAGTGGATGAAGTTGCCTAGCAACTTCCATGTTGTCCGCCGATCCGGTGATTTAAATGACTTCTTTGTGAATCAGCATAAAATATGAAAAATTGTATTCTTTTTGAAAAATAAATAAACTGTATAAAAAACTAACTAAAAACATTTTCTTTTTAAACTGGTGGGCTGGATCAAATTGATTTAGCGAAGACTTGAAGCAACCATATTACACTAATCAAGCAACGACGCAGTAGCAAACATTTCATGACTGACGACAACGACCAGTTACATATAGGTTGTGAGAGATGACAACCAAAATTAGGTAGTAAATATAATCATAAAAATGCATCCTTTTTTTTTTTGAAAAAACAATTATAAAACACAAAAATTAAGTCCACTGAATAAAACGGCAAAACGATTATCTTTTTTTGAAAAAATGCCAAAGACTTCAATGAGTCAATATAAGTAAAATACTCATCAGGCATTTAATATGCTATTTACTTAGATGCAACAGCCACAGTCAAAACCATGGCAAAAGGTCAGTTGCCGCTAGGGTTATTACCACAACTACTTTAGTTAAGTAGCCATGAGAAAAGACCATGGCTGAAAACATCTTTAACCATTATTTTGGGTGTATTGGCCATGGTTTTGATTGTGCTTAATAACTTTTTTTTTTGTTGTAGTGACATGTCAGTGTAAAACTTTTTTATGGGGTTAAATATGAATTGCTTCATGATAAGGTCAGCTCCACTAGGTTTTCTAATAGATCAAAGACATAACTATATTCTTGAGGAGCCTATAAAAGCTTGGTGTGCACTATAACTTAAGGGATCATTTGCTGGTAGAAACACTTTGTTAGTGTCCCATGAATTCGCCCCAAAGATTGAGACAGGTTCATCTGAATGCTAGAACTATTGTTTTACAAACCTGCTCCAATTGTTGGGGTAGATTCGTGGGACACTCAAAAAATATCCATGCTGCCAAACTACCCCCAAGGAGGACATGCGTATATAATTAGAATGAGTTTTGTTGCCCTTTCATGACCAAACTGATTGTGGGATGACGTGCATGCAATAGAACATTGCTTTTCTTCTATATATGATGATGATGCTCGGATTATTTTCCACACGACTGCCTTCTGTAAGTAGTTAATTGTGTCAATCACTAAAAAGGGAACTTATAGATCGATCCGAGGGATGTCCTTTGTACACCCTAAGTACAGGCAAAATATAAATGAAGTTTTTGAGTGATAAAATCCCATGGCCCCTCATCCGTTTAGAAGATAGCCATTATATACGTCAGGCATTTAATATCATCATCATATAAATGAAGTTGTTGAGTGATAAAATATAAAATCTCATTCATCAACCACTGATTTCCTATCCGATTTTTGAATAAGTGGGCACTCAATACAGTTGGCTATCATGGTCAGATGACGATGTTGTGAAAATCAACTCTTGAAACTAGTGGATGAAGTTGCCTAGCAACTTCCATGTTGTCCGCCGATCCGGTGATTTAAATGACTTCTTTGTGAATCAGCATAAAATATGAAAAATTGTATTCTTTTTGAAAAATAAATAAACTGTATAAAAAACTAACTAAAAACATTTTCTTTTTAAACTGGTGGGCTGGATCAAATTGATTTAGCGAAGACTTGAAGCAACCATATTACACTAATCAAGCAACGACGCAGTAGCAAACATTTCATGACTGACGACAATGACCAGTTACATATAGGTTGTGAGAGATGACAACCAAAATTAGGTAGTAAATATAATCATAAAAATGCATCCTTTTTTTTTTTTGAAAAAACAATTATAAAACACAAAAATTAAGTCCACTGAATAAAACGGCAAAACGATTATCTTTTTTGAAAAATGCCAAAGGCTTCAATGAGTCAATCTAAGTAAAATACTCATCAGGCATTTAATATCCTATTTACTTAGATGCAACAGCCACAGTCAAAACCATGGCAAAAGGTCAGTTGCCGCTAGGGTTATTACCACAACTACTTTAGTTAAGTAGCCATGAGGAAGACCATGGCTGAAAACATCTTTAACCACGATTTTTGGGTGTATTGGCCATGGTTTTGATTGTGCTTAATAACATTTTTTTTTTGGTTGCAGTGACATGTCAGTGTAAAACTTTTTTATGGGGTTAAATATGAATTGCTTCATGATAAGGTCAGTTGCCACTAGGTTTTCTAATAGGTCAAAGACATAACTATATTCTTGAGGAGCCTATAAATGCTTGGTGTGCACTATAACTTAAGGGATCATTTGCTGGTAGAAACACTTTGTTAGTATCCCATGAATTTGCCCCAAAGATTGAGACAGGTTCATCTGAACGCTAGAACTATTGTTTTACAAATCTGCTCCAATTGTTGGGGTTGATTCGTGGGACACTCAAAAAATATCCATGCAGCCAAACTACCCCCAATGAGGACATGCGTATATAATTAGAATGAGTTTGGTTGCCATTTCATGACCAAACTGATTGTGGGATGACGTGCATGCAATAGAACATTGCTTTTCTTCTATATATGATGATGATGTTCGGATTATTTTCCACACGACTGCCTTCTGTAAGTAGTTAATTGTGTCAATCACTAAAAAGGGAACTTATAGATCGATCCGAGGGATGTCCTTTGTACACCCTAAGTACAGGCAAAATATAAATGAAGTTTTTGAGTGATAAAATCCCATGGCCCCTCATCCGTTTAGAAGATAGCCATTATATACGTCAGGCATTTAATATCATCATCATATAAATGAAGTTGTTGAGTGATAAAATATAAAATCTCATTCATCAACCACTGATTTCCTATCCGATTTTTTAATAAGTGGGCACTCAATACAGTTGGCTATCATGGTCAGATGACGATGTTGTGAAAATCAACTCTTGAAACTAGTGGATGAAGTTGCCTAGCAACTTCCATGTTGTCCGCCGATCCGGTGATTTAAATGACTTCTTTGTGAATCAGCATAAAATATGAAAAATTGTATTCTTTTTGAAAAATAAATAAACTGTATAAAAAACTAACTAAAAACATTTTCTTTTTAAACTGGTGGGCTGGATGAAATTGATTTAGGAAGACTTGAAGCAACCATATTACACTAATCAAGCAACGACGCAGTAGCAAACATTTCATGACTGACGACAACGACCAGTTACATATAGGTTGTGAGAGATGACAACCAAAATTAGGTAGTAAATATAATAATAAAAATGCATCCTTTTTTTTTTTGAAAAAACAATTATAAAACACAAAAATTAAGTCCACTGAATAAAACGGCAAAACAATTATCTTTTTTGAAAAAATGCCAAAGGCTTCAATGAGTCAATCTAAGTAAAATACTCATCAGGCATTTAATATCCTATTTACTTAGATGCAACAGCCACAGTCAAAACCATGGCAAAAGGTCAGTTGCCACTAGGGTTATTACCACAACTACTTTAGTTAAGTAGCCATGAGGAAGACCATGGCTGAAAACATCTTTAACCACGATTTTTGGGTGTATTGGCCATGGTTTTGATTGTGCTTAATAACATTTTTTTTTTGGTTGTAGTGACTTGTCAGTGTAAAACTTTTTTATGGGGTTAAATATGAATTGCTTCATGATAAGGTCAGTTGCCACTAGGTTTTCTAATAGATCAAAGACATAACTATATTCTTGAGGAGCCTATAAATGCTTGGTGTGCCCTATAACTTAAGGGATTATTTGCTGGTAGAAACAGTTTGTTAGTGTCCCATGAATTTGCCCCAAAGATTGAGACAGGTTCATCTGAACGCTAGAACTATTGTTTTACAAATCTGCTCCAATTGTTGGGGTAGATTCGTGGGACACTCAAAAAATATCCATGCTGCCAAACTACCCCCAAGGAGGACATGCGTATATAATTAGAATGAGTTTTGTTGCCATTTCATGACCAAACTGATTGTGGGATGACGTGCATGCAATAGAACATTGCTTTTCTTCTATATATGATGATGATGCCAAAAACGATTATCAATTGCGATCGTACAACTACATCTTGGAGAACCAAATCCATGGAGCACTCTACTGTTATGGCTGTTCCTACAGCCCAATTGAATAACCCAGTTTTCAGCTGAGTTTTTTAAATATAAAACTTCTTCAAACTCGAATGCTACAAATTTATAGGTACGAAAATAAAGAGAGACTGGGTACATGAGAATTTAAAATTAGCAGTTTTCATTGTTCTGAATTTATCAGAATATGAGGGTCATGAAATTCAATCCATGTCCAATGATTGTTTTCAGACAGCAGTTTTAGTATATTACCAGAAAGCAAAGGAATCCTGCGGTGGTTTCAAAGGAAATAAAGATTTTGATCACTAGTAGAAAGGTAGAAGCCTCCCAAGGGATTGGTGCTAAAATGCATAAAATACCAGAAATGATTTCCGAAGAAAGCTGGAGCTTGTTTCTGGATGTGGCATCAAAAGAAGAAAATGAATTGGTGAGTCACAATTTGAAAGTTACAGGGGAGAGGATAGTGGACAACTGTGGTGGTTTGCCACCTGTGGTCCAGACGGAGGGTCCTTAATGCGTACAAAAAAAATGACAAAAGCTGTTTGGGAAAGCATTGATAAGTGTAAGATCTAGGAATCGAAGATGCCTGCCTCATGATCATCGTCTGAAATATGCAGTAGGCTGGTAGCATTCTTCTTGGTCTCATCCTGAGCTACGATGACTTGCCACATTATTTGAAGAATTGTTTTGTATATTGCTGCATTTATAGAAAGGATTAAGTGACAGGAAGGCCTGAGTTGGTCATGCAATGGGTGGGACATGGATTGCTTGACCAAAAGAAAGGAGTTGTGGAAGTGACAGCAGACCAATGGATTGATGATTGGATAAATCAGTGCATGATTGAAGAAACTGAAGAAGGGGAACTAGAAAAACAGTAAAAGAACAATTGCCGAAGGAGAAGCATGGTATAATTGCGAGAGAAATGAAAAACTGTTTTACTGGTTACACTTGTGACTAGTCTCTTGCATTCATACAGATAGCAGTACAGGAATAGTTACACAGTTACGATAACTAATGTACATGAAGCACCAACACAATTACATTCACTGATAGGAGAGAATATGCAAAAGAACAGAATTCTAAGTTGGATGTTAAGTTCTGGACCATCCTCAGTACCTTCCTTAACACACCCCCACAATCTGTGCGTTGGTTCTCTTACACATAGAGTGTCTCGGCACTTTACAAAAGATAAAATACTTGATGGCTTTGTAAGCCAATCAGCTTGGTGTTCTTAGGATCGAATGAACTGTATTTGGATGTCACCTCCACTGACAGTTTCTTACAAAATGAAAACTGATCTTTATATGTTTTGTCCTGGATTGCAGCACTGAGTGCTCCTTTGTTGTCGCACCAAAAATTTGGAGCCTGCTGCAATGAGAAACCAAGTTCCTTAATCAATGATTGCAGCCACAGTAATTCAACTATTCCTTCGACCCGTGCCCTGTACTCTGTTTCTGTGCTAGAAAGAGCTACAGATTTTTGTTCGCATGATGGCCATGACACCATATTTTCTCCAAGGAAAACAACGCAACCTGAATTTGACTTTCAATCTGAAAAAAGAAGAAAGGAGAAAAAGATGACTCAAAAATTAACATGGTTTGGAAAAATCCTACTCCATGACTCAGTCACCAATTCTTTGATGATCTGGTTCCCTTACTCAATACGATTTTATACATAGTTTGGATGAATTCAAATTTGAATTCAGTCAACCGTTTTCAATCGGATTACAGCCTCTCGCCTTGATTCTCTCCTTTTGTTCAACGTCATCCTTAAATCTCTCATTTTTATCAAGATCCATTTTTCTCTCGTGCCCGATTTGTATCCCTGCAATATTGGTGGCACCTGATTTTATGGAAGATGAGCTGCTATGTTACCATGATCTGAGACATCGGCACTGGCTGGTGGTGCGTTATCTTCTTGCCTGATTCGTTCCCCTTTAATATTGCTGATTTCTGATTTGGTGACGTTAAGATTGTTGATTACTGATTTGGGGGCGTTACCATGAGCTGGTGCATTAGATGTGTTATCACTATCATGCGCACAACCTGCCCAGTCGGCATCAGTGAAGGCATGTAAAACTTATTTTTATTGATGTTACCAATATCAAGATGGCATAACTCATCAGAGCTGCATGGGCTGTTTGCAGCAGATTTTTAGAAGGTTTTGAGTACAGGGTGAAGGCGGAAAAAGGGAACTCTATGGTCGATTTTGGTGTGTTCATAATGCCCATCTAAAGGAGAGGGGAAATTTATCTTGTGAAGACCAACAGCTGCTCATAGTTGGTTTTCTCTTTTTGCTCATCTGGAGGGTTTAGTCAACCCTTTGTTTTTCTGATTGTGAAAATTAGCATTTATATAAAGCTAACCTTTCCCTGTATAGGTGATCTTGTTTGAATGAAGGTGAGGGGCCTAACCCGTATAAAGCTGTTACAGCGAATGGATATGTTTTCACTTGTCATAATTCAAGAATATGCATGTTGAATCCATTTTCAAGCTGATATAAATCCAATCCATTTCCAGTGGGTGTGGTGTCTCTCCCAACTAGAGGAATTGCTACTGGAAGGTTTCACCGGGGACATCACCTTGGGAGGCTACTGGAAATGCCCCCCGAAACTAAGATACCTATGCCTTTCTGACATCCCCAATCTCAAGTCCTTGGCAGACATCAATAACATTACTCTCCGACAAAATGATGCAGTAGCTACAACATGTCCCACGGATGCAAAGAAACAGATCGCCTGCCTCTTCAAGCTTGAATTGTTGACAATTGACAGCTGTTCTGCACTTGATCTGTGGCAGGAGTTAATGGACCATCTTGACTTCATCTGTTCCTGACATGCGATCTGTTTTCTCGTGTGAAGGCTGTCGACGTGGATGAACATAGCAGAGGATTATATTGTGAACCATGCAAAACAAGAAGGAGATGGTTTTCATCAGCTTAGATTCATGTTCGGTGTGAATCTAGCGAAAGAGGGAGCATGATTTTGGCATCTGCTGTTGGTGGTGTCTGTATAAATTTTTCGCATGATTTCGGCATCTGCTGTTGGTCGTGTCTGTATAAATTTTTCATATTCTATAATGTTCCCCTAACAGCCACGGTGTTTACCTTGCTTGAACCCCAGTAGGCAGGAATGCTATAACCACAGCTCCCTGAAGAGCAGTGCATGCACCCTCCCTGAAAAGGATGTACCAACTGCACCCGTTTCAGATCTGCATCTTTCTGTTTAGTTGCAGTTCCTTTCTCTTCTTCAGATAAATCTTTTTTCTTTTCATGTATTTGCAGTAAGAAAGATACCCAAGTTAAAAAAGAGAGAATGTAAAAGGAGGGAAGATTTACGTTGGGTGAAAAAGGTGATTATTTACTTTGTTTATAACTGTAAAAGAATTTTTAATGTTCCTGCCTGAGGTATGCACACAAACTGAGTGACCATTTATTCCAATTTTTCAGGTAGAATTGGGCATGTGGCACATGGGAAATTAACTGTTGTTAAACTGATATCTGCTGTGCAGTGATGTGAGTCCTTTAAGAGCTAAAAATTTGTCTGTCCCCTTATTCAGGATGCCCAAATTTGACTATCAATCAAGAACTGTATGTTGTAACTTTGATTAGGTGTACTTCTCTTGGTCAAGAAAATTATTGCTAATGGATGGACAGCCATTTGACCACAATGCTAGTTACTATTTCTCATATTTTATGACAGTTTGATTCTATATATATATATATATATATATATATCTGTGTCTGTGTGTAATAAAGTGGCACAACATGTGTTCAATTGTTAGAATATAAATTGATAACACAATGGGAATGCGGTTCAATCACATGAACTGATTCAACCAACTAACGGTAATGTGTATTAAGGTTTGTTACTCCTAAAGAAATGTTTACTCTAGACTCTCAAGCAAGAGAGCAATTTCACCTTCAAAAAAATTGTGGAACCAGCTACTGAACGTAGGAATGAAGATGATGCACATCAGACTTCACGGGATGCTGACTTCTATATTCTTTGTCCCAAGCTTACAACATGCAGATCATGAACGCATTGAAGATCATGAAGATAAAGACATCATGTAAGGGAAATTAAAAAAAGTGGGCAGTCACGTTGATAACCAACTATCTACACATGTTCAATGGGTAGACTCTTGGTGATGTAAGTTTTAATCCAAGGTTTGGCGGTGTTGAAACAGACATGTTGGATGTGAGATCTTGGCCTTGAATTTTCCATTTATATGAGATATGATGCCTGTGGCTGATGTTGCAGAACTTGTTTGGCTAGCTGGCATTGTGGGCTCAAAATGTCTGGAGTTGAAGAACTTCAAAATTAATGTGGGGAAATGAGATGAAGGAATTTGTTGTTTCAGATAGACATAGAAAGTGAAAATTTACCATCTATTATTGACTTGGGATTTAAACCTTGCTGTGCCATTAACGTTTACTATAAAACAAGTTTAAGACACATAGAGAGGGGAAAAAAATTGAGGGGTGTCATGTCAACATGAAAAGTGTTTGACAAAGAGTAACATGGCAGCCATATGCAAAAGCGTGCAGGGTCCATGTCATCCAGCCAGAACTTCTTGGTGGTTGGGGCCCCTGAGGCAATATCTCTTTGGTGAAGTAATCTCACTCCTCATGGGTGGACTCCTTTTTTGTCACTCAACTGTCCTGTTTTTACTCTCGCTCTGTCTCTCTCTCTCTCTTTCTCTCACACACACATACACAGATGCATGCATGAATATTGACACATACAGAGTAAAGCATAAAAAACAGGAACTAGGAAACGTCAGATGGAAGATTGAAGTTTGAAGAAATAGATAGAAAGTACTGCAGTTGCTGCTTCACGGCATGCATTTGTTGTTAAGCTGAGCAAACTTTCTCCATAGATTGCATACACAAACAAAAAATGGAAATTAGGCAATGTTCCAGCAATAAAAGGAGGCTATGTCACCAAATCAGTTGAAGTTACCATATGTAATGAACACACAGACACACGCACACACACACACACAGAGAGAGAGAGGGAGAAGTGTTAAAGGGGCTTCCTCAGTGAATGAGTAATGCAATCTTTTGGTGTTTTAAGCCAGTTCAAGCACCTTGCAGCCATTCTTTTGGGTCTATCATAAATAAAATTATTCTCTTATCACTGTCTTTTTGACTGCTGGATGCTTTGGATTAAATTGATTTCATAACTGTCCTTTTTTTTGCTTTAGTTTGTACGAATACCCTTTGTCTATGGTAAAGAAAATGATGTTCTCGTCACTTTGTCTCTTTTATTGGTGGATATTATGGATTAGATTCATATCACAACTGCCCTTTTTTGCTTTAGTTTATACAAATACCCTTGGCCTATCCTAATGAAAATGATGCTGAGAAAGAAGGGTTAAAGGGGCTTCTTCCTCAATGAATGAGCAATGCAATCTTTTAGTGCTTAAAGCCAGTTCAAGCATCTTGCAGCCATTCTTTTGGGTCTGTCGTAAATAAAATTATTCTCTTATCACCGTCTTTTTGACTGCTGGATGCTTTGGATTAAATTCATTTCATAACTGTCTTTTTTTTGCTCTAGTTTGTACGAATACCCTTTGTCTATGGTAAACAAAATGATGTACTCGTCACTGTGTCTATTACAGGTGGATATTATGGATTAAATTCATATCATAACTGCCTTTTTTTTTGCTTTAGTTTATACGAATAGCCTTGGTCTATCCTAATTAAAATGATGCTCTTGCCACCTCTTAGATTGAGCCTGTTGATTCCTTCCTTGAAGAGTTGGCTACCAAAGAGCCATGATGTCTAGTTTCCTTAAAAAAAGAAAAAGGTAGAAGGGCAACCATGTGCATGGTGTCCTTTTTTCGTTCTCTTTTCTCCTTTCTTTAATGGACAGGTAGATTTGATTCTCCATTTTCAAATGGGTTGGCCCTCCATGATGAACAGATTGTTATTTTTAGAGTGAGTGGGAGTTTTTGAGTGCACCCATCAACATCATTGAATCAAAATCATTTCGGCTATAAAGCTAAAATGCCCCATTGTACTACCTCTGCCACTTAAATGTTCTAAGTGTCTTCCACTCAAGGACTGCCTAGCTCATTGATGCCCACTTCGTGCATGTTGACAGGTTGGAGCATGGTAGGCTTTTAACTAGCAATTTCAAAAGTTCTGACTTCCTGTTTGTGATTCAGCAATTCCAAAGCTTGGTGATTCGATAAAAGGTCAAATTTAAATCAGTTATCCAAGCACTTAAATCGATCAGATATATAAAAAAAAATCAAATTTAAATTTGCATTTGCACTTACCGTCTCAACCCGTTGCACCCACTAAGCATATGTGTCTGCATTTTACCACATTCCAACTTAGCTTATAACAAATATTCAATCTAATTGAGATTCCTATATTCAATTCAAGTAAATATCTTATAAATAATATCCATATTTTTTGAATTAAAGATAGTAATATATATATATATATATATATATATGTATATATATATCATAATGTGGTTCTGATCTTAGTTGTGTATTTAAAAGTCGGATTTGGATTTAGATGTAAAAATGAAACCAGAATTTGAATCGGACTTGAATTGGAATTGAAAAATTAAATTTGAATATGATATGAAATTTTCTTTCATTCATATTCAAATCCAAACATATAAACATCAAATAAAGGGGGTGTGATTCACCAACGATGTGTTCCTTCAGCGTATGCCCAATCTTGCCCGATTCTGGAATTGGCCACTTTCTATGGGCGAAAGAGTAGCCTGTAGGGGATAAGCATCAAATCTTTTACTGGTGGATATTATGGATTAAATTCAAATCCCAACTGCTTTTTTTTTCTTTAGTTTATGGGAAGGGTTAAAGGGGCTTCTTCCTCAATGAACGAGCAATACAATCTCTTAGTGCTTAATGCCAGTTCAAGCACCTTGCAGCCATTCTTTTGGGTCTATCGTAAATAAAATTATTCTCTTATCACTGTCTTTTTGACTGCTGGATGCTTCGGATTAAATTCATTTCATGACTGTCTTTTTTTGCTTTAGTTTTTGCAAACACCCTTTGTCTATCGTAAAGAAAATGATGTTCTCGTCACTTTATCTCTTTTACTGGTGGATATTATGGATTAAATTCATATGACAACTGCCTTTTTTTTCTTTAGTTTATACGAATACCCTTGGCCTATCATAATGAAAATGATGCTCTTGTCACCGTGTTTTCTTAACTGATTGGTGGTTTGGATTAAATTCATTTCACAACTGTGTTTTTTGCTTTAGTTTATATGAATATCCTTAAACGGCCGAAGCCCCTTTCTTTTTTCTTCAAACCCAGTCCTCGGTGGAGAGCAGTACACATGTCAACTAAAGTGTCACACGTCTATCTTTTGCAGTCTCTAGCAGTAGTACTCATAATAAATGAACTAACAGTGAACATTCATTGGTTCGACCGACTACGCTACACCTCTTGGGGCTTTCTCCATACGTGAGGACATAATGAATTGCAAATGGTCAATTTTGTATAGGATTATTACAAACAGACATCAAATGCAATTTAGCTATTCTACTTTGTGGAATCAAATTTAGATTGATCTAGTTAGATTCTGTTGTAAGAAGAAGAAAAGGAGAAGAAATATTCTAGTTATAAACTACATATTAGACGAATAAGAGACCATATGGACTCACTCATCTCTTAACAACTTGATTTACATTCTCATTTGGGAGATTCAATAATACCCATCATGTACATTATATTCTAATTTCTCTTATAACACTGACATATTTTTTAAATTAATGGTATTTGATTTTTTTAACATTTTAAAGTTGAGAAAAATAATTAATGCTGAGACAACATTAAAAATTTAAAACAAATAATTTCTTAAGAAAATGAATGACCGTCTGAAAAAAAAGCAAAGGGGCAAATATCAATTTGTTCTTGATAACTCGATTGGGATTTTAAGAGGAAAAGAAAATATGAGGCATCTAAAGATTGTAGGCTGAACCACACGCAAGTGGACAAAGGTATGACAAAAATGAAAAGAAAAAAAATTGACTTTGTCTTCATTTTCAAATTCTATTCGCTTACATACCTCTCCATGAATGCACTTAGCCTATAATGTTTATTTTTCTGATGGAAGAACGATTTTTTATTTTTGGAGTTATTGTTGGATTTTGCTTCTTGCATCACTTGCTTTAAACCGTCAACTGCAGCCTTTTGGAGAAATCAAGAAAGCCCACTTGAAAGGAAATAGCTGAAAAGACTAGTAACAACACCTAGCCCTGGCTATCTAATTGGTCTGAGCCAACTTGTGGCTAGTGCCACTTGATCATTCACTCTTGCTATTGTTAGGGAGACCTTTCACATCCCCCCACCCAGAGTGGGTGACGTGCAAGTTGCAACAGCACCACCACTTCTGCAAGGATGATGGCACGAACAAGTTGTACTTCTAGTCAATGGTCAGATCACAAAACTAGGATGGGCTAAATAAAATTTTGGATTTCGAAAAAGAAATCATGCATCCAAGCTTTTTACATAATACAATGAAAAATCAGACAAACGTGAGGAAGAGGAAGTGTTGGTGATGTAGAACTTTGTGGTTCAGGAATCATGGACCTTGCCAGCCTGTAGAGCACTTCCTTTGTCTTCCTTCTCCTTCCATTTTCAGATTTAAGCAATGGCGGACCTAAATTCGTTTGGCATTCCTTCATCTTCCTCTTCTTCCATTTTCAGATTTCTAGTTCTCTTCCTCTGCTAGGTCTTTCTTCCACCAAGAAAAAAACAGAGGAGGAGATGACAACAGTAATCAACACCCTTGTGTAAACACCTGTTTCTATTCTGTTGGGGGATGTAACCAGCTTGTTGAAAGAAAAGGTGGACCTCATCTTGAATGCCAAAGACGATCTCGAGGTGCTCCAGCAGAAGCTGAGATACTTTGGGAAGGCCCTCAAAGTCACAGATCACAAGCCCTTTTTCAGCAATGAGCGCAACAGAGATCTGGAGAGAGAGCTGAAGGATATTTTCTATGATGCCCAGGACATCATCGAAGGATACCAAAGCACAATTGCAATTTGCAAAAGGGACAAGCATTCTATAACTTCATGGAACAAGGTAAGGAAGCCCTGGACCATTCTGTGCTCTTGCTTTAAGGAACATGTATCTGCTTCCTACAACCTTGCAATTGATATTAAAAATATCAGCCAAAAGCTTGATAAAATAGAAAAAAATAAGATAATGGCGGATGTGCTCAGAGAGGCGAAACCGTAAGGTTTTGGTGCGGCAGATACTAAGGGAAGTGTGCAAGGGATCTAGAGAAAACCCTTATTGTTCCATGAGTGAGTTGTGCACACAATTACAGAATGAGCTCTTAAAGGAAAATTTTTGTTGGTCCTAGATGATGTGTGGGAAATAGAATGGTGGGAGGAAGAGGTAGAGGGAACATTGATGGCGGGTGCAATGGGGAGCAATATTTTGATTACCAGTAGAAAGAAAAATGTATCGAAAGGGATGTGTGCTTCTTATGTCCATGAATTACCAGAATTTAGTTTTGACCAAAGCTGGGAGTTGTTTCTAAAGGAGGCAAGCCAAACAGAAGAAGATTTGGTGCTGCATAGGACCAGAGATGTTGGAGAGAGAATAGTAAGGAAGTGTGGTGGGTTGCTGCTTGTGATTAAGGAAATTCGTGGAGGGTAGTAAGATATGGGAATGGGAGATGCCTGCAGCTGAAATCGGTGGCAAAGTTCTTTCAGGTCTCATGCTGAGCTATGATGACTTGCCGCATTATTTAAAGAGCTGTTTTGTGTATTGCTGCATTTATCCAAAGGAATATAAGATTGAAAGGGAGAGATTGATCTCGCAATGGTTGGTGCATGAATTGATAGAGGAAAAGGAAGGCATAGATGTGGAAATGACAGCAAACCAATACATTGATGATCTGATGAACCGATGCTTGATTGAAAAAGCGCGTGGATATGGTTATGAGGGCACTCATCTCACGTTGCATAACATTTTGCATGACCTTGCCTTATATATAGATGGAAGGGAATATAGCCATGCCTCCGCTACTGAGCACACCCACCATAAGTCATTACTTAGTCTACACGATGATGTAGAGGGACACAAGCCTAATGCCTTGGAAACAGCAAATAAGGTGTGCACATTGTTGGCTGATTCCAAGTCAGACTTCCCTCTGCCTTATATTATATACTTAAAATCGGATTCCGGTTCCGGTTCCAAGTTACACTTGCCTCTGTTTTATATTAAACACATAACCAATTTCAAGTGGTTGAGGGTGTTGTCATTGAGGGCATGTCAGGATATTCATGAGTTGCCAAAGTCCATTGAAGACCTTTCACTTCTAAAATATATCGATCTCAGCTATTCTAAAGTGAGACCCTTGCCCAGTTCAATCGGCAGGCTCCGTAACTTGCAAACATTGGATTTAAGTCATAGTGATATTGAAGAGTTGCCCAAGGAAATGGGCGAACTGTGCAACTTGAGGTATCTTGGGCTGAAAGGAACAAAGTGTTTGGAATTTGTAGCTGAAGGCTTGGGGAAGCTTACCAATTTACAGACCTTGCATAGGTTTATGGTATGCGATGACAAAGGGAAGACAAGAGGTTGAAATATTAATGAACTAAAAGACTTGAACAAACTAAAGGGGGAATTGTCCATTGAAGGTTTGCGGGGAGGAAGGGTGAAAGTGATCAATGCAAAGAAGGTACATCTCAAGGAGAGGCATGAACTGAATGGTGTGGAATTGTACTTCAAGGTGGGAGATGATGACAGAGTGGGTAGTGCTTCTGAAGAGAGGGGTTTGCTGGAGGCTTTGGAACCTCCACATGGTATAGAGAGGTTGGCGATTTGTGATTATGAAAGAGATAGGCCAGTGTGGTATTTGGACACCAACTATGTGGACCTGCGGACACTATGCCTGGAACGTTGCCCATTGCTGGCAACTGTGATAGGAATTAAATCATTGGAAAATTTGCAGGTCAGAGAATGCCCAACATTCTGTGCATTGCTGAGCATGCCTTTGTTGAAGTCCTTGAATATTTCTGACTGTGATGGGCTCAACACGATTGGTGACTTGCCTAAATTGGAGACGTTGCATGTGTATGGAAGTGGCAATGGGGTGCCTCAGTGGGTGTGGGGTCTCTCCCAACGGGAGACATTGTAACTATACTCTTTCTCTGAGGACATCTGCTTGGGAGGCCACTGGCAATGCCTCCCCAAACTGAGAAGACTATGGCTTTCTAAGTTACCCAATCTGAAGTCTCTGGTGGACGTCAATAATATTACTCCACAACAAAATGAAACATGTCCCACGGATGCACAGGAACGGATCACCTGCCTCTCCAAGCTTGAAATGTTGACAATTATCTCATGTCCAGCACTCCATCTGCTGCAGGAGTTAAGCGACCGTTTTAGGGGAAAGATTACACGTGTATAGATAATGTTACTGAAAATCGGTGACAAATTGTAATTAATTATCTTGGTTAAATATGTGTGTTGTCATTTCGTTGCCGCTCTTGTTTAATTTATGCATCAACAGAGTCTTGTCTAGCTGTTTTAAACTTGCTCAAATTGATGACCATCTCTCTCATTTGATTTTTTTTCGTAATTGAAAACAAAAATCAATTATGTGAATACCAGCATGTACCTTGTATAAATGATAAATGCGATGCTGTTTAGGTCAAACAGAAGGCAATGTCCTTTGGCTTGAATCGATACGGATAAAAAATACCTTTTTCCTTTACGAAAATTTTAAAAAACAATTTCAAATATTATTTTGTTTTATATCCATCAATTGATGCACAAAGGCCCCGATTAATTAGCTGATACGATAAAATCCCAAGCTGGCCATTATTTGAGCGATCTTCAAAGTTTTGTTTTTCATATTTATGTCATTAATATGCATTTAATCATCTTCACAAATTTAAAACACATACCCAAAATCTGAAAAACCTGCATACATTTGAAAAAAATATATGGAAACTACTTATAGTCGAATAATTTATAAATCATGCATTTTATAGTGTGTCTTTTTAATTCAAGTGGATATTTGAAAGCATTGAAATTATAAAATTTTTGCAAAGTGTAAGATTCTAAGAAATCACACCAAGAAGTCCATATGAGGCTTTTGGCATCGGTTGTTTTATAAGGAAGCAGGCCCTCCTGGGTCGCCTGTTTCTCAGCAATTTACTTGATTGGCAAAAGTTCAATAACAGCATGTGAATGTATAACCTGGGCTCGGTCCAGCCATCAAGTCTCAAGCCTGGCTCACCCCAGCCATCAAGATCCAAGCCCATGTTTGGCGCAGCTTCGCTTGACAGTAATGAAATTAAAAGAAGAACATACTTAACCTGACATGATTTGACTGCAATGAAATTATATATATATATATATATATATATATATATATATATATAATTTCTCCTATAACACTGTGTTTTAAAATATTGGCATTTGATTTTTTAATGATGTAAAGCGAGAAAAATAATTAATGCTGAGACATCATTAAAAATTTAAATCAAATAATTTATTTAGAAAAACTAATCACAGTTTGGAGAAAAAAAGAAGCTAAAATACGAGGCATCTAAAGAAGGTACGCTGAGCGTCACACAAGTGGACAAAAATGAAAAGAAAGAAATCGACTTTCGTCAAAAATAAAAAACACTTAAATTTGATGAAGATAAACTTCTGGGCCAAAATCAGCAGCATCTGACCCAACTATTCCACTCCCTTCACACACTTATCAAGATAGCAGTCGAATTCTACTGCTATATATACACACACACATATATATATATATATATATGTATGTATGTATGTATATATAAGCCACAGGAAAAATGTTGGATTTCTTCTTTTAAACCAACATGATAGCAAATAGTTAACCTTACCTGGCTAGTGCCACTTGATCTTGCTCTGTTGCTATTGTTAGAGAGACCTTTCACACCTAGTACTGAGCTCATGGTTCTGTCAAACAGGGTTTGTTGAAAGACAACAGCTGAACTGCATTAGTACGAGTCCCATAAGTTTGGCAAGGACGTTGATAGCTACCTGTGGGCCTAGCTGGGCCTTCCCTTGTGGCTCGGACAAGTTGTGCTTCTAGTCATTGGTCAGATCACAACTCCAATGGGCTAAATAAATTTCTTTGTTTTGAAAAAAAAAAAGTGGGCAGGTTATGTACTCTCCACCAATTTCGTAGAACTGAAGTTTACCAGTCGACAGTGTCAGCCACCTGGTTTCTACATTTGTCTCTTTGCCTTTCTTCGCGAAACCGGGGAAGATGGCAATAGTAATGAATGCACATGTAGAAGCACCCATTTCTAATCTGTTCCAGTCAGTAACGTTAAAAAAATTTAAAAGAATGTTAAAAAAATTAAGTATAAGAAAGAGCCCATGAATTTTCTAGCTAAGTACCATCGAGTATTTAATTTGGTTACTTTTTATTAAATGAAAAAATTAACATAAGTACAATGTTGTTATTTTTTTTAGAGATAGACATGTAGTACTATTGAATCGGGTCATCTAATCAAATATTTTTAGTTAGATAATAAGTTCAAGTGTTAAGGACGTTATTGTAAATCAATTTAAATTATCTCTTTCCCTTTCTTTTATATCGAAACAAGCTTTTATAATAATCTTTTTCATTTTCTTCTCCTTTTCATTTTTTTCCCTACCAATTTTCTTTCAATTCCTTTCCTTTCTTGGCCCTTCCATCCATTAATCACTTCCTTAAGTTTCATTCCATCCAAACAAGGCAAAAAAGAGAAGGCCAAAGAACCCACCGGGTTGCACCACCCCAGGACCTTAACCACTCTATTCGACTAGCTATCTTAGGCTTTGTTTGGAACATCACTTCTATCCTTACATTTAGCAGTCATAGTTATAGGCAAATGATCTAGTCATTAAATCTAGGAAACAACAAAATCATTTCAACGGAGTCTTTGATGCTACCTATTGCAAGCCTGGTTATATGTACCATATGGTGGATGAATTTTTGTGTGCCAGTCTGGTTTAATGACTAAAATACCCTTAGTTCACATTGAAAAGGAAAATTATTTGTAAAGACAATATTGAAAATAAAAAAAAGTAAAAAGACTATAGAGGACATTTTTTTAATAAATTATCAAAATGTACTTCTTTCTTTTACTGTGTACCGTGTCCAAGCCTTGTTGCTAGAGTTGGGCACTGGTCTGGCAAGGTTAACTTCTTCTTGAGGCAGAGAGACGTGCTACAATAAGTGGGTGCTGGCAAAGGTTGAGTAGGGTGTGGGCCCACACTGAGATCTGGACCATGAGATAGCCTCCTTGAATGTGTATGATGCTCTTGTCAAGTGTGGCAGGTAGGAGCCGGTTCAAGGGTAGAGAGACAGATGCAGGTCAAGCCGGGACAACATCAACCCACTCCCCTTAAAATGGGTCTTCTTCTCTAGGCCCAACGAGTGGGCCTCTCACCATCCAGGTCTGAAGTATGATGCTGTCTGGGACCTAACGGTGCACGTCTTCTCGCATAATCCATGGTAGAAGGTAGCGGCGGAGTCAAAAAAATTTCATAAGGGGGGCTGAATTAAAGTTTCTGAATTTTGATAGGGGCTGAAATATCATTTTTCAAATTTTTACACAAGACAAGTAAAATTTTATAAAATTTACATATAAATTTAAAAGAAAAAATTAAGGGGTTGGGCAGAACCCCTGTGGGACATCTCCCTTGGCTTCGCCCCTGGTAGAAGGCCTGAATCATGAGGTTGCCAAATAACATATTCATGCCAGTTGGCAAGTAGTGATTGACTTGGCTAGAGGGAGGTGCGAAGACACATGAAGTATATGCTCTGACAGGGCTTTGACCACTACTTCAATATCATATGCCTTGCTGGTGGTGATTGCCATGCAACCTTCTGTACCTTTTTAACTTATTGAAGTGTAGAGACCCTAAAAACAATGGAAAGTTTAACCTTCGGATTCTCTTGCTCATCAAATTGTGGCCACAACTTATATTGATGCATTCCTCCCATGAGCAAAACTTATTGCTTTTTGAAGTGCTAGTCATGTTTTCCATTGAAAAGAAAACAAGGAAAAGAATAAAACTGAACCATTAAGCTGCCACCTTAGACATTTCAGAACTAAAAATAAAAATAAAATATCAAATCTTCAGCGGCTGAACATTGGAATGGTAAACAAAAAGAATGATTTGTTAACAAAACAAAAGATCTCTCTCTCTCTCCCACAGCTATCACTGAGATGTCTTCCTTTGCATTGTCTTGCATCTGTCTCCCTCCATGCTTTCATGGTCTTTTGACTTCTTGTGTCTGTCCTGAGAATGTTTGATAAGATCATTCGTAGCTTTATCTGGATTGATGATCGGCCCTCAGATTGCCTGCACATTGGGACATGGTTGCCCTTCCGCATCATCATGGGGGTGCCGGGGTTACCAACCTTAGTTGGGCATGTGAGTCTTCATTGTGTTCTTGGTGGTGGTGTTTGGCAACTGAGCTTTCTCCCATCACCCTTTTCATCTATTCCAAGTATGATCTGCCATCACCTAGTGATTGAAATATTTCCCTCTCTCAGACCTCACCCTCCCACTTTTGGTGCTGTCAGCTTTCAGCCCTTCTCTTTTTTCTCCGCTTTGTTGACCTCCCATCACTTACCCCCCCACCCCCCCCCATCCTGGCCTCTTTCGTATTCTTGTGGTTTCACTTTTTCTTCTTGCTACCTGGCCTTCTTTGTTTCTTCCACCGCATCGCTCTCACCCCAGTCCCTTTGGTCCCCTAGCCCCTCTCCTCGTGACATTGCTTATGTCTGGTTTCTTTTTGCTGGCCACATTAATACTTTTGACTACCTATAGCACCTTGGCATTAGTTTAGCTAACTAGTGTCTCATCTACCTCGCCACAGCTGAGTCTCAGGTTTACCTCTTTACCTCATGCCCTTTCTTCTATAGTATTCTTGCCATTGTTTCGTCTTCTTTTGTTTGTAGCTATTCGCCTTTTCCTGGGTTCATATTTAGAGGTTATTGTTTATATGCTTTTGGTGGCACATTTGGGAAGAGTGCAACAATAGGGTCTTTAGGGGCAGCTTCTCATCGCCAGATTTTGTGACACGCTTTGTCCAGGGGAATGTCCACTTTACTATTCGGACACTACACCATCTTTCGTTTGCTACTGGGTGACTCTACCGTGCTGCTTATCCACTCTCTCACCACCTCTCTTATTTTATTTTATTGGGCTGTTATCTCATGTATTTTATTCTTCTATTTTATTTTGCAGTTCATTTTTGTATCTAGTTGACTTTTTGTCCTCAAATTTTGTTATGGATTCCTATTTTCTCGTCTCTCTCTCTCTCTCCATCACCAGAAGCAATAATTAAAGTATAAGCTCTATTCCCTGAGGAAAACTACAAATCTAGTGAGGAACATGAGCACAAATTGAATGTAAAAGAAGGAAACATGTACAAATGAAAGCACAATAAAATTAGGGTTTTCAATTAATTATCAACTTCACCCACTCCAAATGAACTACCCGCTCATTTAAATAGAGATTCCTAACTAAATGGATCTTGGATCCATTCTAAGGTCCGATCTGTGTGAACCTGCATCATTGATCCATTCTACAATCAGATCTGAGTGCACTGTTGCTGTCACTCTTTCTTTATGTATATATATATATGTATATATATATATATAGATAAAAGGAAAGTTGGCGAAAAGCAGATCACTTGGGTAAAAGACAAAAACTAGACCTATTAAACATAATTATTAAAATATTTTTGGGCAATCTAACCGCATAGATATGATCTTAAGAGTAATTTGATGAGAAACATATATTAAGTTGGTCATTTTCTAATTAAAATATTTTTTTTAATAATAAAAATATAAACGACTTAAATAACATAAGATTTTTACTTTGCAATGGGGCAAAATGGTTTCAAACTTGCATATCTACATAGGAGTTGGATCTAGTTTGCATTTTCATTGCATTCACATGTTTTAATATGTGTCGTGTATATTCATTGGATAAAAATCATATCTATATCCATTACTAGAGAGGGAGGTGTATAAGTAGTAGAACGTAAGCACTTAAAGTAAACATGGCACAAGCACAATATTTTCACGTGAACATGCTATCATGTGACTCGATTAATTGTTAGCAGATGCTAGTACCCATTTGACTGTGTATATCTGCATGAGGCTGTGTTGGAGAAGCCGGAGCATCTTGACAATTGGAGAAATCTATACATGTACACAGGAACACATACACACAAACACACACACACACACACCAGGCTTTCGCCAGAGTATGTGTCATATGCTCAAACCCAACATCTAACAAAATTTTGGATCTTGACTGGTAGATGCTTTGGATTAAATTCATTTCACAACTGTCATTTTTGCATTAGTTTGTAAGATAGGCAGAAGCCACAGATATGCCATAGCCAAATAAAGTGCCCATCTAGTTCCCATAGGAGTTTGGTTCTTCCATATTTGAGGACATCAAGGCTCCCCAGTCTTCCTTACTCGCACTCAATTATAGATCTCAGCTCTGGTCATCTTGTGAGCTTGTGCAGGGTCCCACACTCTTTTTGTCCCCATTGATAATGACATAATCCCAAAGACATGATTAACCCAAGGATTATTCACTTTGTTCTTTTGCTGCAAAGGATACATTGCATCTGAACGACAAGCATGCATGGAAATTAAAAGGGGCCTTGACCTGACCCAATCAGATAACCACCTTGCCCCAACCATAGTTACATGCGCCACCCCAGAATAGGAGATGGCCCATGTCATCCTATCTAGGGGCGGAGCCAGGGGGACCCGTAGGGGCCCTGGCCCTCCCTCAATTTTTTTTTAAATTTACATGTAAATTTTAGAAAATTTTACTTGTCTTATATAAAAACTTTGAAAAATGATATTTGAAAATTTTGAAACTTTAATTCGTTCCCCCTCATGAAAAATTTCTATCCCATAGAATTATCCTTCACCGACCACCATTTGGAGTAACCGATCCTGTCGCCCCTTTTAATTAATCTGGATATATGAGTCCTGTGGTTGCATTCCAATCTGTTCCATATTTAATTGTAACAGGATGACCTCCTACTGTATCGGAGACTGTCGCTCCACCTGTCATCAACCAATCTTGCTTGGCATTCATTCTTTGACAGTATGTGTACTCTTGATTTAACCCAATATCCAGATGACTTCAGATTTTGAAAAATCAAATATTGTACAAAATCTCATGTTAATTAAGTGTTTGCATAAACAAAATCAAGTAAATGAAAGTTAAAGATTTAAAAAATATATATAACTTGAAGGACGTTTAGGTTGAAAGATGATTGAGACACCATAAAAAGAACTTTAAGAAAGCATTTTTCGCATAAAAATGCAGTTCCGTATCAAGTACTTAACCTGCTGAGGGTTAAAAGTACATTTTAAAACTTGAGCAGTCTTATCATTGAGTAGCTTTTTTTAACTTCTTTGAAAGGAAAAATACCGAGAAACAACTTGTCATGAAGCTGCTACATAGATATTGCATAAGAAATAAGAATAAAAATGTCAATAGCAATTAAGTGATGATATCATAATCAATATGGCTATCTGTGTTGTGCTTTAGTTTTGGAGGCAGGAAAATTACCTTGGAAAAAAATCAAGTGAAAGTAAATACCCTGGTGTGTCCCGGTATCCATGTTGCCATCTTGATACACCAATACGGCATGGAGACAAATTTGCTGCAGCTGAAAATGACCAGTTAGGAGCCAAAAACAAAAAAAAAACAAGTTTTACTAACGCCAGAAAATGCCAATAAAAGTTAGAAAACCGTCGGAATAAGTATTACTGACTGCGCATGCAATCTCTTAGTGTAGATGGTGTCGTCGAAGCTTTCACTGACAGATATGTCAACCGCAGTATATGTTTACATATCGTGTCAATCAGGGGCAGAGGGAGGGGGGCCCACCTGGACCATGGCCCGGGTGAGCGCAGGATTTTTTGTTTTTATATTGAAAAAATCAATTTTTTTTAGTATGGCCCGACCCATCGCTCCTCTTGGCCCGACCTGTCACGCTCTTGGCCCGACCTGCGGACCGTTTGGCCTGCCCTTGAAAAAAATCCTGGCTCCGCCCCTGGTGTCAATAAACTCTGAACCTTTACTGGTAGTACTAAACCATCGGTAAATGAACTCCGTAACTTCTACTGATGGTTTTGCCACATTAGTAAATAACTGATCTTTAGTAACTGTTTTGTCATGTCGATAAATCACTGTCAGCTAAACGTGGATTTTTTGTAATGGAAGAAAGAACAAATTTTAGATCATTCTAACTTGCACAATATAAAGGCTATTATAATGCCCAGTGTAAAGAATTGCACTTAATTCAGGAAAGTTTACCTGCTGGCCAGCAAATAGAGTATTGGTCTGATCAAATCCGTCAATCGTTTCACGAGTAAGGCCTAATTACTTTTTCATATTTGAGGGATTTGGACCAACTATGTATTGGTCAATGTGTTCAGTTGCACAACAAATCCAACTATGTGTTGGTCAACGTAATGAAAGCTCCTCCCTTTCTATTGAGAGGGCTGTTCTTGAAGTCAGCTTGAGCTCTGGTCGAATCTTCAAACCCGCAGCTAAAAGCTTGAGTGGAGATGGCAATCTCAGCTAGGCTTGAGCTTAAATGAGTCATTTATAAAAAATAATATTTTTTTTGGGGGGGGGGAAGATAGGAGGATCTTGGACGTAGTTCCCGCCTGGGAGAAAAGAAAGAGCAACTTTCATTTAGTGATAACAAAAGGAGACATCTTTTATATATTTTCTATCATGAGCTTAACCAGGTCGAGCGTGCCTAGCTCAAGTTCAACTCGTTTGTCTATGCGATTCAATTCCTTATGGGTTGAGCTCGTATTGAGCTTACGTGAGTGAGTTCAAGTTGAGCATGAGTTGGCTTGACTCATTGGACACCCCTCTCTATTGGTAGGGAAAATTTCAGGAGAGTGCACATTAGTAGAGCCTGCCTGACCTGATAAGAACAAGGGCTCGGGCCAGGCTGCAGCTTGTGACAACAGCCCAGACCTACCTGACTGCCCACAACCAGTGCCTGAGGCTCTACATTGAAGATTTTCCGAATATTTTACGACTAATTTACAATGCATTTTGAGCTTTTTGGTCCTCAAATGCTTCAATTTTCCTTAATTTCGATAAACTTTTAATCCAATTTATTCGTTGATTGTATTTGTCACTCATTTGGATCTAATTTCATGTTCCGGACTCAACCTCCACCCCAATTGATTTGGATCCAAATTCAAACATCAGATCCAAAACCAAGTTTTGGGTTCAGATCTGCATTCAAGTCATGGCCCTAGGTCAAAAATAGATTTATAGATCCATATCCAGAAGCAAATCCCAGTTATAGATTAAAAAATGTTCTAAATTTAGATCCATATCCAAATCTGAGTTCTATATCCAAAACCATCCTTAAACCAAATTCAGATCCAAATCCCAGCTCCAGTTTTAGACCCGTATCCAAATTTCAACTTTAGATCCAAAACAAGCTTTCATAACAAACCCAGATTCAAAACGAAATCTCATATTTAAACCTTGATCTGAATTCAAACTCAGACACATTTGATCCAAATATGAGCCTTGGATCCAAATTAGATGTATTATAGATCTAAAATCCAAAGTCTACATCAAACTCAAGATGCATATCCTTGTTCAGATCCAATTCCTTAGTCCAATCCAAATTTTGAACCAATTTTAAAAAGAGATCACGAAACTGTCATGCCAAAGATTCGGATGCATCGGATTTGCCTCAACTGCTCGAAAAATAAGTGAGTTAACATGGTACTGCAGCATCAGCAAGTGTTAGACCTCCCATTGGTAATGCTCTCATCTCCCTAACACCTGATCATTGGATAGTCGACTAACTTGTCTCAATTAACTTGTCTGTTTCAAAGATTGTTAAATATTTAAATTGTCGTTATTTTGTCCTCCAATAATGTTGTATTTGAAGACACTATTTTGATGAGGAAGATTGGTTAGGAAACTCAAGAAAATGACTTTATGTTTAAAATTAATGCATGCCCCTTGACTACCCAAATCAGTCATGCTTGGGGGCTTTGGCATGAGAGACTTGGTCATCCATCATGACACACCCTGAATATTTTATTGCCAAATTTGAATTATAAGTCACATGTTTGTGAAACTTGCAAGCATGCTAAAATATCTATAGACTCCCATTTTATTAATCTTTGAATAATGCTTTGTCTCCGTTTGAACTAGTGCATACTGATGTGTGGGGACCAGCCCCAGTGAACTCATACTTAATTTTTGTTATTACCTTACATTGATTGATTTTTTCAAAAAATACTTGGATTTATTTACTAAAAACCAAGGATGAAGTTTTTGCAAAAATTTCTAAAATTTTACAAAATAGTTGAAACTCAATTTGAAATCCACATAAAATGTCTTGAATCTGACAACAAAACTAGATATGAATACCAGTTTTCTGAACAATTTGCAAGAGAAAGTGGGAGAAACCGTCAATTCACTGGTGATGGAGCTAAAGGAGTGTGGATATTGCTGGCTCCTAGAGGAGGCATGTTGGAGGGTGAGGTAGAGGTGTTAGAGCAGATTTTCAGCTTCCACAGAGAATATGGTGAACAGATTACAATAATCTCTTTGGTTGATGCTCTAGTCCGAAAGCTTCGTCTACACCTTGATGGAAGGAGAGTGTGGGCTGTTTGAAGAAGAACTTTAGAAGGTTTTCAGTACAGAGTGAAGGAGGAAAAAGGGAATCCTATGTTCGATTTTGGTGTGTTCGTAATGCCCATTTAAAGGAGGGGAAATTTATTTTGTGCAGACCAACAGTTGCTCATAGTTTGTTTTCTCTTTTTTGCTCATTCGGAGGGTTTAGTCAACCCTTTGTTTTTCTGAATGTGAAAATTAGCATTTGTATAATGCTAACCTTTCTCTGTATGGGCGATTTTGTTTAAATAAAGGTAAGGGGCCTAATCCCCATAAAGCTGCTACTGCGAATGGATTTGTTTTTACCTATCATAATTCAAGAATATGCATGTTGAAATCATTTTCAAGCTGATATGAATCCAATCCATTTCCAGTGGGTGTGGTGTCTCTCCGGACCGGAGGAATTGCAACTGGAAGGCTTTACGAGCACAACACCTTGGGAGGCTACTGGAAATGCCTCTCGAAACTAAGACACCAATGCCTTTCTGACATCCCCAATTTCAAGTCTCTGGCGGATTTCAATAATATTACTCTCCAAAAAAATGATGCAGTAGAAACGACAGGTCCCAAGGATGCAAAGGAACAGATCGCCTGCCTCTCCAAGCTTGAATTGTTGGCAATCAACAGCTGTTCTGCACTCCACCCCCGGCCGGAGTTAACGGACCATCTTGACTGTTTCTGTTCCTGACATGCGATCTGTTTTCTCTTGTGAAGGCTGTCCACATGTCGGAACCTAGCAGAGGATTAGATTGTGAACCATGCAAAACAAGAAGGAGACGGTTTTGGTCAGCTTAGGTTCACGTTTGGTGTGAATCCAGCGAAAGAGGGAGCATGATTTCGGCATCTGCTGTTGGTGGTGTCAATATAGATTTTTCATATTCTATAATGTATCAAATATTATCAAGATAATTATGCAAAAAAGATTGTAGCAACTTTTATGTTCCAAATAAAATTTGTAGTTTATATTTATACAACGGGCACAACGTGAAAGGAAAAATGCAAGGCTAAAATTTTAAGTGGTTCGGATTAAAAAGAATCCTACGTCCACTGTCTTTCACACCAACAAAAACGATGGATATGAGGTTCCCTTGATGAGAGAATTTATACGTTTCTTGGAGGGATTGTTACAGATTTGTTTAAAATTCAAACAATCCTTCCTTAAATTTCTAGTTTCTATATCATTTCTTTCTCCTTTGATGAGGATACGTTGCCACTTTTCTTGCCTAGATTCCCTGCCTCGTGAGGTGTTCTTCCTTGATTTATCACTCCAAATCTAAGGGTATAGTTGCCTTTTTGTTTGATTTGTCATGATCTTCATGATTTTCTTCATTCATTGAGCTGCCATGATCTTCACGATTTCCTTCATCAGGTGAGGAGCTATAACGGTCTGCAGCTTGTGTGTTAACATCCCCCTTCAATCTCGAGCGTAGACTGTAGCGAAGTCCGAGATGGTGACCCAATGTTGTCAATCGATGATGGGGCAATGGCTTTGTAAACATATCAGCAAGCTGATGAGCGGACGAAATAAATTGAGTAACTAACGATCCAAGAGCCACTTTTCCCGTACAAAATGAAAATCAAGCTCAATGTGCTTCATCCGGGAGTGATGGGCCGTTTTGATGGTGGATTGCAAAGTAGAAAGATTGTCACATAACAGCAAGGGAGGTTGAGAGAGAAACAGTCCAAGATCTCTAAGAATGAACATGATCCAAGTTAGTTCTGCTGCTGCCATTGGAAGAGCATGATATTCTACTTCACAAGAAGATCGCGCAACACTTTGTTGTATTTTAGATGCCCAGGAAATACAATTGGAGCCCAAAAAGGTGCAGTAGCCTTTGGTAGAGCGACGACCCAATCTGCATTAGAATAAGCTCGAACTGATCATTTGCTGGGCTTCAAGAATTGCATCCCAAGAGAGATAGTACCGTGAATATAGCGAAGAATGCGTTTCAGAACTAGAAATGTCGCAGGGAGGGAACGTGCATAAACTGTGACACATAATTAATAGCATAAGTGATGTCTGGTCATGTAAACGTAGGATATTGCAGAGCGCCAACAAGACTGCGATACAATGTAGCATTGGGATATGCTTCTTCTTCTGCAGTGTTGTTTCTAGAAACATTAGTAACCATTGGGTAACAGTTGATCTGCACGATTGCATCTGAGCGCATTCTACAATTTCCATAGCATAGCGTTGCTGGTTGAGGAATAGTCCAGAAGCAGTGCGTTGAACTTGAATGCCTAAGAAATAATGTAAGTCCCCAATATCATTCATAGCAAATGTACGTGATACTTCCTTTTGAAAGGATGCAAGAAAAGTAGGACTGCGACCAGTGAGAATGATATCATCCACATATAATAGAAGTATAGTTACAGTCGACTGTTGGAGTTGAACAAATAACGATGGATCTGGAGAGCTGGCTTGAGAATTGTGAGAAAATAAGAATTGAGCAAACCGATCATACCAAGCTTGAGGGGCCTGTTTGAGGCCATATAGCACAATTTGCAAACAAGGTGTGGAAATCGATCATCTTTGAAACATGGAGGCTGCTCAATGAATACAGTTTCAGTCAAACAGCCATTCAAGAATGCATTTTTGACATAAAATTATTTAAGTGGCCAGCTATTCATAAGAGCAACAGATAGAACGATCCGAATAGTCACTGGTGAAAAGGTTTCAAGGAAATCCATGCCTTCAACTTGAGTATAAACCTGTGCTACCAGCCTTGCCTTAAGTCTATCAATGTGGCCATCACTATTCAATTTGGTTTTGTAAACCCATTGGCTGCCAATAATATGCATGGAGGGATCGCGACGTACCAAGGTCCATGTGTCATTTGCAATCAATGCTGCCATTTCATCCTCCATAGCTTGCCTCCAACCGGGATTTTTAACAGCAATGAAAAATGTCTTGGTTGGGTGGGAGCATGGGTAGTTAATATGAATTTGGGATTGGGTTTAACAATACCATTTTGAGAATGCATGACCATAGGATGAGATAGTCTAGTAGAGGTATTAGGTAAGGCATTAGATGAGATTGGAGAGGGTGAGCTAGGCGGTGATGATGAGTGAGGAGCTAGCGAGCTAAGCAGTGATGGTGAGCGAAAAGCTGGTGACTCTGGTGGTGATAAAGGTAAGGGAGGCATGACTGGTGGTTGTAGAGAAGAAGCAAGAAAGGGAGGTTCTGGTTCACTATTGTGATGTCTCGCAAGATCAGGGAGGTTCGCTTCGGTGAGAGCAGGTTGGTAAATTACTATGAAATGGTAAAGTTAATCCAAGTTCAGTAACTGACCTGTGTTTCCGCTTCACCAACCATTCTGTTCAGGAGTTTTTGGGCAAGCCTTGAGATGTTTGATTCCATATTCTCTTAAATAAGAGAGAAAAACAGTGCTCCTAAATTCACCACCTTCATCACTTTGAAAAATTTTTACAGATCTTCCGAATTGCGTTGTCACCATCTTATGAAATTCCATAAACTTTGTAAAAAAATCAGACTTAGATTTTAATGGATAGATCCAGGAGTATCGAGAGTGGTGATCAACAAAGAGAGCATAATATCGAAATTTTTGACAAGAATCAACTGGTGCTGGTTCCCAAAGATCACAATGAACTTTTTCAAAGGGTTCATAATATTCATCATCTAATGGAAGAAAAGGCAAACGTGTTGCTTTTCCCAATTGACAACTTTGACAAATAGAAAACATAGACTTTTTTGCTGTCAAATTTATTCTACCCTTGGATGATAAAAATCAATGATCTTAGCTGATGGATGCCCAAGGCGACTATTCCAAATTTCTGACGTTGCTGTTATCCTGTCTAGCTCCCTTGGCAATCGTCTGATTGGTTTCCTTGTCCTTAATTACAAACGAATCAGATGTAAACTCAAATACATAGGGCATATAAGACGTAAGCTGACTTACAAAAATAAGATTTTTCTTTATCGCAGGAACAACCAACACATTATCAAGAGGGAGAGTTGTATTTTCAAGATCAATATTAGTAGAGCAAATATCAGTTATCGGTAAATGCTCCCGTTTCCAACCATAACTGAATCAGTTTCATGGTATTTAATGAGATGTTTCAGTTTACCTGGATCATCTGTAACATGAGAAGTTGTGCCAGTGTCCGGATACCAGTCTGCATTATTAGGATCGGCAACTTGAACAGTGGAAAAAATTTTTGGAAGATCTTTGGGCTGATACGCCTGATTGAATCTGTGGTAGCATTTGAATGCCGTGTGATTACTCAAGCCGCAAATTTGACACATTGCTTTGACTGAAGATTGAGTGGTATTTCGTCCGACATTGGCTGGAGTGTTGGTGGGACGAGATTGAGAAGCGGGTGGAAGTCCACGTCCTCGCGAGTTGAAGCGAGAGTTACTATTTTTTCTGTTATAGTGATCACATCCTCTTTAATTGTGAGAGTAAGAGGGTTGAACTTGAACTTGCTGGCTTATGAACACAGCATTAGGATTGAGTTGGAACCCATGGAGGTTTTTCACGTTGTCGTGGCTTTCAAGCAGTGAAACAACATCAATATATGCAGGAATAGGAGGTCGAAGTATCGACGTCGTAAACAATTCATAACCTGATCCAAGCCCATTTATGAGCCAACAAACTTTGTCTTGATCCGACAGAGGTTTCCGAATGGCTGCCAACTCATCACATATGGTTTTGAAACCTGTTATATACTCAGTAACAGTTTTATCTTGCTTTTGAAAAGTCTGCAATTTTCTGTTCAACAGAAATTCTCAGTCTTTTGATTCTCTAGCAAAGACCATTATAAGAGCATTCCAGACTTCAGCAGAGCTTTGGAGTCCAACCACAAGACCTAGCACTTCTTCTGAGAGTGATCCAGTGATCCACCCTCTAAGAAGTCGGTCTGATTTTTCCAGGCAAAGAATTCTGGATTTGGGACAGAACGGGCCTCACCATTTTCAACAATTTCAATGGTAGAGGTCGGTTTGGAGATTTGTCCATCAATAAAACCTATCATGTCTTGGCTTCCAATCAGCCCAAGCATTTGGGTTTTCCAAAGCAAGTAATTCTTGTGAGAGATTTTGAAAGAGATAAAATTTGCAACATTAACCGTTGAAGGATATGGATACTTAGCTGCCATGAAGGACGAAGAGGATGCACCGGAAGCCATGGAGAAATCTTTAATCCTCACGGAACTATGCTCTGATACCATGAAAGGAAAAATTCAAGACTAAAATTTTAAGTGGTTCGGATTAAAAAGAATCCTACGTCCACTGTCTCTCACACCAAGAAAAATGATGGATATGAGGTTCCCTTGATGAGATAATTTATGCATGTTTCTTGGAGGGATTGTTACAGATTTGTTTAAAATTCAAACAATCCTTCCTTAAATTTCTAGTTTCTATAATCATTTCTTTCTCCTTTGATGAGGATACATTGACACTTTTCTTGCCTAGATTCCCTGCCTCGTGAGGTGTTCTTCCTTGATTTATCACTCCAAATCTAACGGGTATAGTTGCCTTTTTGTTTGATTTGTCATGATCTTCATGATTTTCTTCATTCGTTGAGCTGGCATGATCTTCACAATTTCCTTCATCCGGTGAGCAGCTGTATCGGTCTGCAGCTTGTGCGTTTACACAACGGCCATGGTCATTTACGTGAATGGAACAGGTTGGTCATCATCACTGGCTAAAGCAAAAATCTGCTTTGTTTGTTCTATGCAACAGCCACGGCATTAATTGTGACTATTAAAAATGATTGATACCCCTAACAGCCACGGTGTTTACCTTGCCTGAACCCCAGTAGATGCTATAACCACAGGTCCCTGAATGGCAGTGCATGCACCCTCCCTGAAGTCAAAAGGGTGTACCAACTGCACCCGTTTCAGATCTGCATCTTTCTGTTTAGTTGCAGTTCCTTTCTCTTCTTCAGGTAAATCTTTTATCTTTTCACGTATTTGCAGTAAGAAAGATACCCAAGTTAAAAAAGAGAAAATGTAGGAGGGAAGATTTACTTTGGGTGAAAAGGTGCTTATTTACTTTGTTCATAATTGTAAAAGAATTTTTAATGTTCCCACCTGAGGCATGCACACAAACCGAGTGATCACTTTTTCCAATTTTCACACAAACCGAGTGACCACTTTTTCCAATTTTGCAGGTAGAATTGGGCATGTGGCACATGGGAAATTAACTGTTGTTAAGCTGATATCTGGTGTGCAGTGATATGAGTCCTTAAGAGCTAAAAATGTGTCTGTCCCCTTATTCCGGATGACCAAATTTGAATATCAATCAAGAATTGTATGTTGTACCTTTAATTAGGTGTACTACTCTTGGTCAAGAAAGTCATTGCTAATGGATGGGCAGCCATTTGACCCCAATGCTAGTTACTATTTCTCATATTTTATATTTATATATATGTATATGTGTGTGTGTGTGTGTGTGTGTAATAAAGTGGCACAACATGTATAAGTTGGGAACACAATGGGAATGTGGTTCAATCACATGAACTGATTCAACCAACTAACAGTAATGTGTAATAACGTTTGTTACTCCTAAAGAAATGTTTGCTCTTGACTCCCAAGCAAGAGAGTGCTTTCTGCTTCAAAAAAATTGTGGTACCAGCTAACTGAACGTAGGAATGAAGATGATGCACAACAGTATATTTCAAACGTCAAGAACTTCAAAATTAGTGTGGGGAATGAGGTGAAGGACTTGTTTTCAGCTAGAAATAGAAAGTGAAATTCTACCATCTATTATTGACTTGGTATTTAAACCTTGTTGTGCCATTAATGTTGAATATAGAAGAAGTTTAAGATACATAGAGAGGGGAAAAAGTTTAGGGGTGTCATGTCAACATGAAAAGTTTAGGTGGTTAGGGTCTCTGAGACAATATTTCTTTGGTGAAGGAATCTCATTCCTCATGGGTGGACTCCTTTTTGGTCACTCAACTGTTTCCTTTTTTTCTCTCACTCTGACTCTCTCTCTTTTTCAATCTCTCTTTCTCTCACACACACATAACAGATGCATGCGTGCATGCATTGACACATATGAAGTAAAGTAGAAGAAAACGAATTAGGGAATGCCAGATGGAAGTTTGAAGAAATAGATATAAAGTACTGTGGTTGCTGCTTCACGCCATGCATTTGTTGTTAAGCTAAGCAAACTTGCTCCATAAATTGCACAGACAGGCAAAAGATGGAAATTAGGCAATGTTCCAGCAATAAAAGGAAGCTATGTCACCAAATCAGTTGAAGTCACCATATGGAATGAAAACACACACACACACACACACAGAGAGAGAGAGAGAGAGAGAGAAGGGTCAAAGGGGCTTCTTCTTCAATGAATGAGCAGTGCACTCTTTTAGTGCTTAAAACCGGCATCCAATTAAGCAGTCCAGTGTCATTGTCATGCACCTTGCAGCCATTCTTCTGGGTCTGTTGTAATTAAAATTATTCTCTTATCACTGTCTTTTTGACTGCTGGATGCTTTGGATTAAATTCATTTCATAACTGTCTTCTTTTTTTTTTTTTTTTTTGCTTTTAGTTTGTATGAATACCCTTTGTCTATCGTAAAGAAAATGATGTTCTCGTCACTTTGTCTCTTTTACTGGTGGATATTATGGATTAAATATATATCACAACTACTTTTTTTTGCTTTATTTTATATGAATACCCTTGGTCTATCCTGATGAAAATGACGCTCTTGTCACCGTGTTTTCTTTACTGATTGATGGTTTGGATTAAATTCATCTCACAACTGTATTTTTTGCTTTAGTTTATATGAATGCCCTGAGGAGGCTGAAGCTCCTTCCTTTTTTCCTCTAACCCGGTTCTGGGTGGAGAGCAGAGTACATGTCAACTAAAGTGTCATGCATCAATCTTTTGCAGTCCCTAGCAGTAGCACCCATAATAAATGAACTAACAGTGAACTTTCGTTGTCTTGTCAGTCCAGGCAACGATGCTACACCGCTTGGGGTTTTCTCTATATGTGGGGACAGAATGAATTGCAAATGATCAATTTTGTATAGGATTATTACAAACAGACTTCAAATGCAATTTAGCTACTATACCTTGTGGAATCAAATTTAAATTTAACTAATCAGGTTCTATTGAAAGAAGAAATATTCTGGCTATAAACTACATATTAGATGAATAAGAGACCATAAGGACTCACCGATCTCTCAAGAATTTGATTTACATTTTCATATAATACCCATCATGGACATTATATTCTCACCACGGCCATAATTTCTCCTATAACACTATGACATATTTTTGAAATTATTGGTATTTTTATGTTTGAACCAAAATTTGTAATTTCATAAAAAAAATGAATCACTGTCTAAAAAAAAGGAGGGACCACTATCAATTTGTTCTTGATTCCTTGATTGGGATTTCAAGAGGAAAATAAAATACGAGGGATCTAAAGATGGTAGGCTAAGCCACACACAAGTGGACAAAAATGAAAAGAAAAAAATTGAATTTGTCAACATCCGTATGAACCACAATATGTAATTGACAGCATTTTCACTGGTTCGAACTCCATTTATTAATTGTTTTGTCTTCAACTTAATACCATTCATATTCTATTAGCTTGTATACCCCTGCATGAGTGCACTTAGCCTATAATGTTTATTTTTCTTAATTGCCGATACTTGTACTTTTTTTGTAGAAGAAAACACTAAATTTGATCAAGATAAACTTCTGTCGTGTACATATGAATCCTTCTTAATAAATGGTGGAGAGCCTACCTCCCAGCATCGTTCATTGGATCAAGATAAACTTCTGGGAGTGAAAGTCTGACCTTTTATGCACCTATCAGAAAGCATCCAAAGCTGAAGCTTTTCTCTCTTCTTTTGCTCCAATTTCTACAACTGCTGTGATTATATGTCGGCAAGCAGATTGCAGATGGGGTCAAGATCTACTGTTTTTTTAATATCTCTAGATCTATATATATACATATATAGAGTATATACATATATATATATATATATATAGAGAGAGAGAGAGAGACAGAGCCACAGAGGTACTTAATGAACTGTACATTTCACCACTGTGTGAAAATGAGAGTTTGATTGGAAGAACAATTTTTTTCTTTTGGGGATATTGTTGGACTTGCTTCTTGCGTCACTTGTTTTAAACCCTCAACTGAAGCCTTCTATGCATGAAATCAAGAACGCCCACTTGAAAGGAAATAGCTGAAAAGACTAGTAACAACACCTAGTCCTGGCTATGTAATTGGTCTGAGCCAACCTTGCATGGCTAGTTCCACTTGATCATGCTCTGTTGCCATTGTTAGAATGACCTTTCACATCCCGTTCTGAGCTCATTGTTCTGTCAAACAGAGCTTGTTGAACGACAACAGCTGAACTGGATTAGTATGAGCCCCAGACATCCTGATCATAAGTCTAAATATGAAACACTTTGTAATGGTCATCATGGGGACATCATCATCTTTGTCTCTTCACAATAGACCAGCCTTGAGTTTGGCAAGGTTGATGGCATTCCCTCGCGGCACGAACAAGTTGTACTTCTAGTCAATGGTCAGGTCACGAAAATTGGATGGGCTAAACAAAATTTTGGATTTTGAAAAAAAAAATCATGCATCCAAACTTTTTACGTAATACAATTATAAATCCCACAAACGTGAGAAAGAGGAAGTGTAGGTGATGTAGAAGTTTGGGGTTCAGGAATTTTTATGGATTTATTTAGCACCAATCATGGACCTTGCCAGCCTGTAGAGCACTTCCTTTGTCTTCCTTCTCCTTCCATTTTCAGATTTAAGCAGTGGTGGACCTAAATTTGTTTGGCCTTCCTTTGCCTTCCTCTCCTTCCATTTTCAGATTTCTAGTTGTCTTCCTCTGCTAGCTCTTTCTTCTACCAAGAAAAAAAGAACAGAGGAGATGACAACAGTAATCGACACCCTTGTGCAAACACCTATTTCTATTCTGTTGGGGCTGTAGCCAGCTTGTTGGAAGAAAAGGTGGATCTCATCTTGAATGCCAAAGATGATCTCGAGGTGCTCTAGGAGAAGTTCAGATGCTTTCAGAAGGCCCTCAAAGTCACAGATCAGAAGCCCTTTTTCAGCAATGAGCACACAGAGATCTGGAGGGAGAGCTGAAGGATGTTTTCAATGATGCCCAGGACATCATCGAACGATACCAAACCACAATTGCACTTTGCAAAAGGGACAAGGTAAGGAAGCCCTGGACCACTCTGTGCCCTTGCTTTAAGGAACATGTATCTGAATCTTACCAACTTGGGAATGAAATTAAAAAGATCAACCAAAGGCTTAATGAAATGGAACAACATAAGAAAATGATGGATTTGCACAACACAACACCAAAAGTTAAGAGTGAGGTTCCTATTGGTGGTGAACATGACAATTCTCGAGAGATAACCCATCTCATAGGTACTGCACAACCACCCACGGGTAGGGCAGATGATAAAGAGAAAGTAAAAGAACTCTTGTTTGATGGCTTCAATGAGAGTAGTGCGCTCGGAAAAGATGGTGTTTCTATTGTATCCATTGTAGGTCAAGGTGGGATTGGGAAAACAACTCTTGCAAAAATGGTTTTTAATGAAGTCAAAGAACAGTTTGGGAACCGCAGGTGGTGGGTTTGTGTTTCAGAGAAGCCAAATCGTATGGGTTTGATGAAAAAGATATGCAAGGAATCGGTCAGAGAACTTAAGGGTACCACTTCCTTGAGTGATTTGTGCACACGATTACGGAGTAAGCTGTCAAAGAGCAAGTTCTTATTGATCTTAGATGATCTATGTGAATTAGATGGGTGGTGGGGAGACTTAGCAGCCATCCTGTTGGGAGGTGCAAAGGAAAGCAAGATTTTGATCACCAATAGAAAGGTAGAAGTCTCCCAAGCGATTGGTGCTAAAATTCATAAATTGCCACAAATGTCTTTCGATGAAAGTTGGAGCTTGTTTCTGTGTGTGGCAAAGAAACAAGAACATGAATTAGAGAGTCACCATTTGAAACGTATTGGGGAGAAAATAGTGGGAAATGTGATGGGTTGCCACTTGTTGTTCAGACGGTAGGATCCTTAATGGGTACAAAAATGAAGAGAAAGACGACTGGGAAACCGATGAGAAGAGTGAGATCTGGGAATGGAAGATGCCTTCCTCAACATCATCATCCTCTGAAATATGTGGTAGCGTCTTCCTGGTCTCATGCTGAGCTACGATGACTTGGCACATTATTTGAAGATTTGTTTTGTATATTGCTGCATTTATCCAAAGGATCATGAGATAAAAATGGATAGATTGGTCATGCAATGGATGGCACATGGATTGATTGACCAAAAGAAAGCCATTGATGTGGAAGTGACTGCTAACCAATGGATTAGTGACTTGATAAATCGGTTCATGATTGAAGAAACTGAATATAAGGATCTCAAATTGCATGACATTTTGCATGACCTTGCCTTATATATAGGTGGAAAGGAATATAGTCATGCCTCTGCTACTGAGCACACCCACCATCTGTCATTACTTGGTGTCGACAATGCAGAAGTCAAAAGCGTAATGCCTGAAGAGCAGCAAATAAGTTGCGCACAATATTATGAGTGAGTTGCCTTTGGTTTATACTAAAGACTTAGCCAATTTCAAGTAGTTGAGAGTGTTGTCATTGAGGGAATGTCAGATCGATGAGCTGCCAAAGTCCATTGAAGACCTTGCACTTCTAAAATATTTGGATCAAAGCCATTCTCATGTGAGACGGTTGCCCAGTTCAATCGGCAGACTCCGTAACCTGCAAACATTGGATTAAGTAATAGCAGAATTGGAGAGTTGCCCAAGGAAATAGGCGAAGTGTGCAACTTGAGGTATCTTTGCCTGAAAGATGCAGAGAATTGGGATTTGTAGCTGAAGGCTTGGAGAAGCTTACTAATCTACGAACCTTGCATAGGTTTATCGTATGCGATGACAAGGGGGATACAAGAGGATGCAATATTAAGGAAATAAAAGACTTGAATAAACTAAAGGGGGAATTGTAAATAGAAGGTTTGGGTGGGGGAAGGGTGAAAGTAATTGATGCACAGAAAGTAGAGCTTAAGGAGAAGAATGAACTAATTAAGGTGAAATTTGACTTCGAGGTGCGAGAGGATGATAAAGTTGGTAGTGCTTCTGAACAGAAGGGTTTGCTGGAGGATTTGAAACCTCCACATGGCATAGAGAGGATGGAAATTTGGTGTTATACAGGAGATAGGCCTGCATGGTATTCGGACACGAATTATGGGAAGCTGCGAACAGTATGGCTGCTAAGTTGCCCATCAAGGGCAACAGTGATAGGATAGGAACTAAATCATTGGAAGAATTGGGGGTCAGCGACTGCCCAACATTGTGTGAATTACGGAGCATGCCTTTGCTGAAGTCCTTGGAGATTTGGGAGTGTGATGGGCTCAACACGATTGGTGACTTGCCTGCATTCGAGTCGTTAGATGTGAAAAGCTGAAGACTCGCTAACATGCCTGCATTGGAGTCGTTGGAGGTGAAGGGATGTGGTAGGGTAGAGCAAGTAGCTGATGATCACATGCCAGCTGTAAGGAGGTTGTGGTTGTCTGACCTGAACATTTTGAAGCAGCTCCCTAACCTCATTGATAGTGCAAGATTGGGATGGAAATTGCTTGAGCAACTACCTAACTTCATTGAGTTGGGGTTGGATTCAGAATTGCCCAAGTGCAAGATTGGGATGGAAATTGCTTTAGCAACTACCTAACCTCATTGAGTTGGGGTTGGATTCAGAATCAGCAGTACTACTGCCATCGCCATTGCCATCACAAGTACCCACATTTCTACCCTCACTTACTTGTCTGTATTTGAGAGGCAATAATGTTGATGAGGAGGTCAAATGGGGAAGGGTGCCCCAGTGGGTGTGGGATTTCTCTCAACTGGAGGAATTTCACCTACACTCTTTCTCTAAGGACATTAGCTTGGGAGGCCACTGGCAATGCCTCCCGAAACTGAGAGGGCTATCGCTTTGGGATTTCCCCAATCTGAAGTCTCTGCTGAACGTGAATAATATTACTCCCCAACAACAACAAAATGAAACTACATGTCCCACCGATGCACAGCAACAGATCGCTTGCCTCTCCAACCTTCAATCGTTGACAATCGACTCATGTCCAGCACTCCATCTGCCGCAGGAGTTAACGGACCATCTTGGGGAAAGACTAGACATATATAGATAATGTTACTGAAAATTAGTGACAAATTCTAATTAATTATTTTGGTTAAATATGTGTGTTTCCATTCATTGCCTCTTCTTTCTCCCTCTCCCTCTCCCTCTTGTTTGATTTCGGTCCGGTAAATTGAAGTGTTGTTGAACTGAACTGGCATACCTTTTATGCATCAACGGAGTCTTGTCTACCTCTTTTAACTTCCTCAAATTGATGACCAACTCTATGATTTTTTTTTTTTTTTTTGTAATTGAAAACAAAGATCAATTTTGTGAATACCAGCAGGTACCATGTATAAATGATAAATCTGATGCTATTTGGACCAAATAGAAGGCAATGTCCTTTTTTGGCTTGAATCTGTACAAATACTAAAAGTTACCTTTTTCCTTTAAGAAAATTTTTAAAAACAATTTTAAATGTTATTTTGTTTTCAATCCATCAATTGATGCACAAAGGCCCTGATTTATTAGCTGATATGATAAAATCCCAAGTTGGCCATTATTTGAGCGGCCTTCAAAGGTTTTCACATTTAGGCCATTAATATGCATTTAATTATCTTCATAAATTTAAAACACAAACCCGTAGTCTGAAAATGTGCCTACATTCTTAACTTTTAAGAAGATGCACTTGCTAGCACTATACACATTTCTTCAAAATTATATGAGATGTTTGAAAAAAAATTGGAAACTGCTTATAGTTGAATAATTTATAATTCATGCATTTTACAGTGTGTTTTTTAACTCAGATGGATATATGAATGCATTGAAATTATAAAACTTTTTCCAAAGTGTAAGATTCTAAGAAATCACACCAACATGTCCATATGAGGCTTTGGCATCGGTTGTTTTATGAGGAAGCAGGCCCTGCTGGATCACATGTTTCTCAGCAATTTACTTGATTATAATATGGCGAAAATTCAGTGACAGCAAGTGAATGTATAACACGCCTGGCTCGCCCCAGCCATCAAGATCCAAGCAAAAATGAAAAGAAAAAAATAGACTTTGTAGTTTGTAGACAGCGGTATGGACCACAATACATAATTGGCAAACAATCCCGTGCATTGCATGAACTTTATTTTCGTCAAAAAGAAAAAACACTTAAATTTGTTCAAGATAAACATCTGGGTTAAAATCAGACCCAACTATTCCACACCCTTCACACACTGATCAAAAAAGCTTCCAAAGCTGAAGCTTTCCTCTCTTATTTTCCTTTAATTTCTACAACTTGCTGTCCTTCTGTCGGCAAGCAGATTGCAAATGGGGTCGAGTTCTACTGTTATACAGACACACACACACACACACACATATATATTTATATATATATATAAGCCACAGCAACAACCGAGGTACTTAATGAACTGTACATTTTTACCACTGTGCGAAAAATGTTGGATTTCTTCTTTTAAACCCTCAACTGCGGCTTTATGTGTATGAAATCAAGAAAGCCAACATGAAAGCAAATTGCTAGAAAGACTAGCTAGAAAATCTAGCCTGGCCATGTAATTGGTCTGAACCAACCTTGCCTGGCTAGTGCCACTTGATCTTAATTTGTTGCTATCGTTAGAGAGACCTTCCACACTTAGTACTGTATGAGTCCCAGCGATCCTGATCCTAAGCCCAATCATGGGGACATCAAGTTAAACGAGTACTAACTAAACGAGTTAAAAGAAACAGTACATATTTAGCATAAGCAAGCTAAATAAGTTGGGTTCGAGCTCGATGTTGTATCGTCAAGTTGAGCTCCAGCTTGAGTTTTTTGAGTCAGCCAATATTTGATTTGATTTAAATTTATGTTCAATTTTAAACAAATGTCTATCCGATATCCATGTATTTTGGAAGTCAACTTTGTCTATTCACAATAGACCAGCCTTGAGTTTGACAAGGTTGATGGCATTCCCTCGCGGCACGAACAAGTTGTACTTCTAGTCAATGGTCAGGTCACGAAACTTGGATGGGCTAAACAAAATTTTGGATTTTCAAAAAAAAAATCATGCATCCAAACTTTTTACATAATACAATTATAAATCCCACAAACGTGAGAAAGAGGAAGTGTAGATAATGTAGAAGTTTGGGGTTCAGGAATTTTTATGGATTTATTTAGCACCAATCATGGACCTTGCCAGCCTGTAGAGCACTTCCTTTGTCTTCCTTCTCCTTCCATTTTCAGATTTAAGCAGTGGTGGACCCAAATTTGTTTGGCCTTCCTTCGCCTTCCTCTCCTTCCATTTTCAGATTTATAGTTGTCTTCCTCTGCTAGCTCTTTCTTCTACCAAGAAAAAAAAGAACAGAGGAGATGACAACAGTAATCGACACCCTTGTGCAAACACCTATTTCTATTCTGTTGGGGCTGTAGCCAGCTTGCTGTAAGAAAAGGTGGATCTCATCTTGAATGCCGAAGATGATCTCGAGGTGCTCTAGGAGAAGTTCAGATGCTTTCAGAATGCCCTCAAAGTCACAGATCACAAGCCCTTTTTCAGCAATGGGGACAACAGAGATCTGGAGGGACAGCTGAAGGATGTTTTCAATGATGCCCAGGACATCATGGAACGATACCAAACCACAATTGCACTTTGCAAAAGGGACAAGGTAAGGAAGCCCTGGACCACTCTGTGCTCTTGCTTTAAGGAACATGTATCTGCATCTTACCAACTTGGGAATGAAATTAAAAAGATCAACCAATGGCTTAATGAAATGGAACAACATAAGAAAATGGTGGATTTGCACAACACAACACCAAAAGTTAAGAGTGAGGTTCCTATTGGTGGTGAACATGACAATTCTGGAGAGATAACCCATCTCATAGGTACTGCACAACCACCCACGGGTAGGGCAGATGATAAAGAGAAAGTAAAAGAACTCTCGTTTGATGGCTTCAAAGAGAGTAGTGCGCTCGGAAAAGATGGTGTTTCTATTGTATCCATTGTAGGTCAAGGTGGCATTGGGGAAACAACTCTTGCAAAAATGGTTTTTAATGAAGTCAAAGAACAGTTTGCGAACCGCAGGTGGTGGGTTTGTGTTTCAGAGAAGCCAAATCGTATGGGTTTGATGAAAAAGATATGCAAGGAATCGGTCAGAGAACTTAAGGGTACCACTTCCTTGAGTGATTTGTGCACACGGTTACGGAGGGTGGTGTGGAGACTTAGCAGCTATCCTGTTGGGAGGTGCCAAGGAAAGCAAGATTTTGATCACCAATAGGAAGGTAGAAGTCTCCCAAGCGATTGGTGCTAAAATTCATAAATTGCCACAAATGTCTTTCGATGAAAGTTGAAGCTTGTTTCTGTGTGTGGCAAAGAAACAAGAACGTGAATTAGAGAGTCACCATTTGAAACGTATTGGGGAGAAAATAGTGGTGAAATGTGGTGGGTTGCCACTTGTTCTTCAAACAGTAGGATCCTTAATAGGTACAAAAATGATGACGAAAGGTGACTGGGAAACCAATGAGAAGACTGAGATCTGGGAATGGAAGATGCCTGCCTCAACATCATCATCCTCTGAAATATGTGGTAGCATTCTTCCTGGTCTCATGCTGAGCTACGATGACTTGGCACATTATCTGAGAGTTGTTTTGTATATTGCTTCATTTATCCAAAGGATCATGAGATAAAAATGGATAGATTGGTCATGCAATGGATGGCACATGGATTGATTGACCAAAAGAAAGCCATTGATGTGGAAGTGACTGCTTACCAATGGATTAGTGACTTGATAATACCCATCGTATACATTATATTCTCACCACAGCGATAATTTTCCTATAAAACTATGACATATTTTCTAAATTATTGGTGTTTGACTTTTTTAATGTTTTAAAGTGAAAAAAATAATTAATACTGAGACAACATTAAATATTTAAGACAAATAATTTCTTAAAAAAATGAATGACTGTCATGGAAAAAAGGGAGGGGCCACTATCGATTTGTCATTGATTCCTCGATTGGGATTTTAAGAGGAAAAGAAAAGAGGCATATAAAGATGGTAGGCTCAGGCACACACAAGTGGTCAATGGAATGACAAAATGAAAAGATAAAAGTTGACTTTGTCAAAAACTTCAAATACAATATTCACGGTTAGGAATAGATATACGTGCCACAATGGGCAACATATATCTGGCACCATTTTCACTAGTTACGACTCGACTTAGGAATTTTTTTTGTCTTTAGTTTAATACCATTCATGAACAAGTTGTACTTCTAGTCAATGGTCAGATCACCAAACATGACTGGGCATAGGTGATGTATAAGTCTGTGGTTCTGGAATTTTTCTAAATTTATTTAGCACCAATCATGGACCTTGCCAGCCTATAGAGCACTTCCATCATCTTCCTTCTCCTTCCATTTTCAGATTTAAGCAGTGGTGGGCCTAAATTTGTTTGGCCTTCCTTTGTCTTCCTCTCCTTCCATTTTCAGATTTATAGTTCTCTTCCTCTGCTAGCACTTTCTTCTACCAAGAAAAAAACAGAGGAGATGACAACAGTAATTGACACCCTTGTGCAAACATCCATTTCTATTCTGTTGGGGGATGAGACCAGCTTGTTGAAAGAAAAGGTGGACCTCATCTTGAAAGCCAAAGACAATCTAGAGGTGCTCCAGCAGAAGCTGTAATACTTTGAGAAGGCCCTCAAAGTCACAGATCACAAGCCCTTTTTCAGCAATGAGTGCAACAGAGATTTAGAGGGAGAGCTAAAGGATGTTTTCTATGATGCCCAGGACATCATGGAAGGATACCAAACCACAATTTCACTTTGCAAAAGGGACAAGTATCTATAACTTCATGGAACAAGGTAAGGAAGCCCTGGAATACTCTGTGCTCTTGCTTTAAGTGTATTTGCTTCCAACAAACTTGCAAATGACATTAAACCTATCAACCAAAAGCTTGATAAAATAAAAGAAAACAATAAGATGATGGCGGATATGTTTGGAAGAGATATTGGTGTTGAGGGTCCTGTTCGTGGTGAACATGACAACCGAGTGACGACCAATCACATGGGTGTACACCGACCCACAGGCAGGGAGGATGATAAAGATGTAATGTTCGAAAAGCTCTTGTCGATCTATAAAGATGTAATATTCCTTTCCACCTATATATAAGACAAGGTCATGCAAAATGTCATGTAATTTGAGATCCTTATATTCAGTTTCTTCAATCATGAACCGATTTATCAAGTCACTAATCCATTGGTTAGCAGTCACTTCCACATCAATGGCTTTCTTTTGGTCAATCAATCCATGTGCCATCCATTGCATGACCAATCTATCCATTTTTATCTCATGATCCTTTGGATAAATGAAGCAATATACAAAACAACTCTCAGATAATGTGCCAAGTCATCGTAGCTCAGCATGAGACCAGGAAGAATTCTACCACATATTTCAGAGGATGATGATGTTGAGGCAGGCATCTTCCATTCCCAGATCTCAGTCTTCTCATTGGTT